>NW_021630058.1:437685-562685 GCF_900700375.1 Denticeps clupeoides | reverse complement strand
GTTACTTTGCTTAAGACTGGTAAAACATCTGTTATCAGATGTTGTGCAAACATAAAGGAACAAGTGACTCACTCAAAGAGGAAGTGGAACATAACACCTGCACCCGACCGTGTTAAAACTGTCAACTATGCACCTTGTGGTTTCACCCTGCTGAAGAGGTTATCTGCCCCTGCAGAAGACAGCACGAACGAGCAGAAGACTCCACCTCAAAAAAGACTATGTTTGTCACTACCTATAAAAGAGCTGAGCACGCACTGAAACAGGGGAATCGGAATCTGTACACAGAGTGCTAGTGGTAGTCTTCTGTGAACATTAAAGATTCCCCCTTCTGCGCAGACTGAGTCTTGAGTCTTCATTCTTTCTCAGCCTCGAGCAGTGAATCCTCCTACAAGAACCTGGGTTGAAGGACCCGCGGGTAAAACCAAATATATCGATAAAAATTCCTTCAAATTGGCGTCACGAACAGGATGTTCTTCTGGATCAACAGAGGAAACAGATAAAAACAAGTCGGAGGAATTTGGTCGAGACCGGGTGAAAGGAGTTTGGACAGAAAGCGAGCGCTCGAATCACAAAGGTAAGCAGACCTTTCCTTCTGCTGTAATTGACTACTCTAAATATAACTTTGTGTCCAGACTCCGAGTACCCTGTATTAAATTAAAGACTGTTCCAAAAGGCTGATAGAGACTGTAATACTAATAAATGAAGTAAACATTAAGGTTTAAAGTAAAAGTAATACGAGAGTCATAAAGTAAAGTAATACTGAGGTTGGACCACCACTGGGACTGACGAGTCCAGTTCGGGGGCCGACAATATTTCTCAGTTGTGGGTTGGAGTCCCTAGAAACAATACAAATTGTTTCTTAAATTACCAAAGGTTTAGTTGTGGGTTGGAGTCCCTAGGAACAATACAAATTGTTCCTTAAATTACCAAAGGTTTAGTTGTGGGTTGGAGTCCCTAGGAACAATACAAATTGTTCCTTAAATTACCAAAGGTTTAGTTGTGGGTTGGAGTCCCTAGGAACAATACAAATTGTTCCTTAAATTACCAAAGGTTTAGTTGCGGGTTGGAGTCCCTAGGAACAATACAAATTGTTCCTTAAATTACCAAAGGTTTACTTGCAGGTTGGAGTCCTTAGAAACACCAGAAGTTGTTTCTTAAATTACCAAGGAATATTTGAAGGTTGGAGTCCTTAGAAATAACACAGGTTGTTTCTTAAATTACCAAGGAATAGTTGAAGGTTGGAGTCCTTAGAAATAACACAGGTTATTTCTTAAATTCCAGGGTAACATTCGTAAGGTTGGAGTCCTTAGAAACAATATAGATTGTCTCTTAAATTCCCAGAGTACCATTTGAAAGTTGTTGTAGGATATTTTATACATGTGTGACGAATGAATGTCCTGTGTTGACACGGCCACATAAAACACAACGGTGTGAATGCTGTGAAGTACTGGGAAAGACGGTCTGTTCTTCCGTATTTCACAGATTACATAATAAGGGGAATTAGATTCCTTTTTACTCACCACCATTTTCAATAAAGGGTGAATACCAGGTATTCCCCTGATACGATTAAAAAGCATATAACACATAAGTACATCCACATATTGCACCACATGGGGAATGAATGAACGAGGATAACAACAGTGAGAACAAATAGCACCCCCATTTGGAAGCAGAGGCAAGGTGTATCCGCCGGGGAAGTCTTACTCCCAGGTAGAAGCTTGATACCACCAAAGGGGGATATTTCAAGTGCTGACTCACTGACTTAAAACGGTGCTCCCCAGCTGTTAGTGCCACCTATTGGCAAGACCCCCAGCTGGACTAAATTCTCAAAAAAAAAAAAATAAATAAATAAATAAAAATAAAAAATAAAGACAAGCCTTTCCGTGGAAATAACAATGGAAGGAGAACTGGATAAAGATGTAGGAGATGGTTGGGCTCCCGGAAGTGTTCTCAGTACTCTCGGCGAACAACTGATCGAGATGCATTATGTGATAGATGTCACTTACCCTTCTAAGGAAGCAGCGGAACAAAAGAAATTACTCGACACCACCGCCACAAAACTACTGATAGAAAAAGGCCAGACCAAAGGGAGTAGTGGGAATTGGGGCATAATATTTCGCTCCATAGCGCGAGAAGCTAAGAAAAAAGAGGGAGAAGCGGAAAAAATGTTGGAAAGTGCTGGGCTGTTTAGTCGACAAAAACATAAGAAGGAACAAGAAACACAAAAGAACAAAAGGATAAAATACAATAAATTCATGGGATGGTGGGAACTCGCCAAAATTCGCATGAAAAAGGAAAAAGAGGCACCACCTCCATATACCCCTGCCCCAACAGCGCCTCCACCTCCCAGGGTGCCTGCATCAATATATCCTGTCCTAGAAGTCACGGGGGGGCATCTTAACCTGTCCCGCCGAAGGTGTATCGTCCACCACACCTTCATTAGGAACTGACACCGTAAAAGCAGATCCACTGGTACCGCAACCCGTTGCACCATTCCAACATGCAGGGGCACGGTACCAGGCCAAACACAGCAAGCCCCAACAGTCCCCCACGACTGTGGAAAGGTCAGAAGCTACCTACAGGAGAGAATCTGCTTCACCACCCGACTCGGGTTCAAACCCTGAAACAGTTACGATGTACCTCAAAGGTAACTGGCAACCAATGACAGGCCAGCTTGTGAACATGCAGACTGCCGGAGAGGAACTTGCAGACTTAATGATTCAGGCTGTAAAGGAGGCTAAGGCAGAACAGGGAACTGAGGATAGAGAATCAATAGCTTATAGGACCAGGGGAAGAATTAGAACTAAAGGATCTGACTGCAAACAGACCAAGGAGGAAGGGGATGAGATAGAAGGGGACGAAAATGAAGAAGAGGAAGATGAGGAAAATAATGGACTTGAGTTGAAAGGGGTAGCAGGGGTTTATCCACTGATCCAGAGAAAGCCAGGGGAAAGGCCTGTGTATCAGCCATACACACTAGGAGATATTACAGGACTAGTTCACAAATTACCTAACATACATGACGGAGCACACCCCTGGTTGGTCGCCTTAGAAAAACACACTGCCGGGGTCGACCTAGCCATGGGTGACATTAGAGCAATATTGACCATGTGTTCCTCCAAGTCTCAACTGATAGCCGTAGAACGAGATGCAGGTACTCTCCAAACCCCCAATGAAGTTCCTATATATAATGTTCTTGACAACCTTAATCGCGCTCTAAGACAGTCCTTTCCACTGAAAGACGCAGCCGGAGGAATGACTAGAATTAAATGGGACCGTAAATCGAACCCACCTGCTTACTTAGATCAGGCAATAGATGACTGGACGGGAAGGACAGGGCAGCACCCCGGGACACAGGGACCGATGTCGATTCTGTTCAGAAGGGCAGTGTTAAAGGGGATTCCGGAGGCAGTAGCAGACAGAATGGAAGACAATCCAGATTTGCAAGATTGTGATTTTCCTACATGGAGAAAACACCTGCTCTTTAACCTTAACAAATGTCAGGATAAGGACTCCAGTAAGGGAGAAACTGTGGAAGACCTGCAACAACAGTTACTCCGAATGCAAATACAACAAGCTAAAAAAGAATTAGGTAGCAAACCAGAAAAACCAAAAAAGCAGTTAGTGGCCGCAGTTGTACCACACCCCCCTCAGCCGCCAATGCCGTCTTTCCCTTCTGGTGGGTGGCAGCCTCCGCCACAGTACCCCCAACATTCGGCGTACTCTCCACCTGTCCCTTACGGACAGGCTGGTCCCCCTATGGGGGAGAGAAGGGGTGATTTCAGAGGGAGAGGTCAGTGGAGGGGTGGAAACGGGGGACAAACCACAGGCTGCTTCACCTGTGGAGATCCCAGCCACTGGGCCCGAACCTGCCCTCACAGGCCCACTGGCCTACCAGCCAGGGGAACTCCATATCAGCGCCGTCCCGCACAGCGAGGGAGATTCCAACAGCCGCGTGGAGGTCCGGGAGGCTTTCCGGCCCCACAAATGCCCATGACAAGTTGGGACCACTTTGAGGGTGGTTCCCATTAGGACACCCCACAGACTGCCCTAGACAGTGTGGTGCCTACGGCGGATCCCATGCTGTCTATAACTGTAGACGGACTGCAAAAAGACTTCCTGGTGGACACAGGGGCTACACACTCCACAGTCCGGTCCGTATCGCGAGGTAAACTTTCCAACCTCACTACTACAGTCGTGGGCATCTCTGGGGATCCAAGGGTTCTGCCGTTCACCACACCACTTCCTACCGTCGTTGGCGACCAGATACTGTTACACAGTTACATTTGTTCCAAGGACGTACCGGTCAACCTCCTCGGCCGAGATTTATTGATACGACTGGGGGCCAGTATCACTTGCTCCCCACAGGGCCTAACTGTGTCCTTACCAGCAGGAACGATCCTTCCTTGCCGCGAGATGGTTGAAGGAAATGGACAGTTTCTTTTACATCCCGCTCAGGATGTGTCTCCCACAGCAGACATCTACTGGGCTATGCTGAACTCTGAACCAAGTGCGTCCCCAGGTGTACTGACAATGTTCCAGCAGTGGCGGCCGTGGCTCTCCCAGCTCCATCCTTACGTGCCTCCTCCTGACCCACCCCATCTCACTCTTTTCTATGACAGACATGACACCACTTGGTATCAGCACCTGTTCCAAGAAAATTGCGAAGGTCATCAGTGGTCAATAACTACATCATGTCTTTTTGCTGCTCCTGAGGGCGTGGCGGCGGCTGTTACTCTCACACCGGAACAGGAACAGTGGTATATGATGTCTGCTGAAGCGGCCCCACACATTTCTTTGGCCCTAAACCCTGGACATCAGGCCAAGGAATTAGGTGGAATAGTAAAAAGAGCAATTGCGGCAACCGATTGGGTCAATACTAGATTACCATATGTTTTATTCTCGGAATCCACTTCAACTTACCAAATTCTGCCCACTTCGTCCTCGATCAACTCCGCTGTGTTGCATCATGACACCTTGTCTCGGTCTCATGGTAGAGAAATGACGGACCATTGCGACTCACATTCAATTCTTGATTCCATTCCACATTCCCTGTGGTCTCAGGGACCTACCGACGTTGGTTGTGTCGGCATCCCTCCAGTCACTTTTACGTTGCATACTTCCGCTCCCTTGTGGCAGTCTCAATATCCACACAAACCCCAGGCGGAAGCCGGCATTGCTGAGACCATTGAGGGTCTAATTGATGCTGGGGTCCTCGAACCTTCTGGATCCCCCTGGAACACTCCCATTCTCCCTGTCGAAAAGAAGGGTACGGGTAAATATCGTATGGTCCATGACCTCAGGAGAATCAATTCCCTCCTGGGGACTACATCTCTCCCGGTGCCCAATCCTTATGTTGCCCTGGCCAACCTGCCTCCGTCACACGCCTGGTTCTCATGCATAGATTTAGCCAACGCTTTCTTCTGCCTTCCATTGGCGGAGTCCTTGAGAGATGTCTTTTCATTCACTTTTAGGGGCCACCAATGGCGCTACACTCGCTTACCCCAAGGGTTTGCTCTCTCGCCCGGTCTTTTCAATCAACATCTGAAGGCTATCCTAGCTAAATGCCCACTCCCATCTGACTGTTTCCTGGTCCAATATGTTGATGACTTACTACTTTCTGCCCCCACGGCAGACGTTTGCCTACAAGCAACTCGCTCACTATTGACCTTTCTAGCAGAAGTCGGCTTCAAAGTTAGCAGGTCCAAGTTACAATGTTGCCACAAACAAGTTTCCTTCTTAGGGCGCATGGTTGCTCAGACAGGGGTCTCTCTATCTAAAGACCATCGAAATTCTATTCTACACCATCCACGTCCACATTCTGTCAAGGACATGCTCTCCTTCTTAGGTCTGACTGGCTTTAGTAGGAATTATATCCCTGATTACGTGGGTCTCACTACCCCTCTCAGGGCTCTTGTGAACGCAAAAGGCATGAAAAACCTCCACGCACCATTAGAATGGACCTATGAAACTGAACAATGTTTCATCACTCTCAAACAACGACTTTCCGTGGCCTCTGACCTAGCAATCCCGGATTATGCGTTGACTTTTCATTTGGATGTTTCTGGAACAGATACTCACGTCAATGGTGTACTGTTACAGAAAAAAGGGGGAGAGAGACGTGTACTCACATATGTCAGTGTCATGCTAGACAATATTGAACAACGACATCCACCATGCACCCAACATGCGGCAGGATTAGCTAAAATCATCACTAAAACAGCTCACATAGTCATGAACCATCCTTTGAAAATACTAACGGCACACAGCGTCGTAGCCTATGTAACCTCACAGGCCTTCACACTCACACCACTACGACAAAGGCGACTAATGGACATTCTCACTGCTCCACACATTAGCTACTCACACGAAGGTATAAACATGGCTGATCACATGGCATCAGGTATTCCACACGAATGTGAAAAGAATGTACAGAAAGATGAAAACATTAGACCACATCTACAAGCTGAACCACTTGTAGATGCTACAACTGAGTGGTTTACCGACGGATGTTGTTTTAGAACAGACCAAGGGACGTTGCAAGCAGCATGGGCAATAGTAGAACAGAAGGAAATGAAATGGGAAGTGGTCAAGGCAGAAAAACTGGAAGGACCTCAATCAGCACAAAGAGCAGAATTAAGAGCAGTCATTGAAGCATTAAAATTGGCTCAAGGCCGCAAAGTTAACATTTACAGTGATTCGGCCTATGTAGTAGGGGCAATCCATGTGGAGTTAAGACAATGGATGAGAGCAGGATTCCTCACAGCTGGTGGAAAACCGATCAAACATGAGGAAGAAATGAAAGAACTAGCCGAAGCCCTGTTACAGCCAGAAAAGGTGGCCGTCATAAAATGTAAAGGTCACAGCACTGGGAAGGACCTGATAGCCCAAGGAAACAGACAAGCTGACTTCATAGCGAAGCAAACTGCAGGATATTTGCCCTCATCCATCATGGTAATGGACTCCCACTCACAACCTCCTGTGGACAACACACCACTCGCTCTGACCAAAGCCACCCTAAAAGAATTACAGGAGAAAGCAAGTCCAGAAGAAAAAACTCTTTGGCTGGCCCGAGGAGCCACCAACACCGATTTATGGAGAGGCCCGGATGGGAGGCCCATTTTACCCCCAGGTGTCAGGCAAACAGCCATGGAGGAGGCTCACGGGGTGGGACATGTAGGTGCAACCCAAATAATGAAGAATCTGTCCACTTGGTGGCATCCCCAGTTGCATGATATGGCCCAGTACCTAGTGAAAACCTGCACGGAATGCAATCTGTATGGAATAAAACCTACGTTGAAACCCTTGGTGGGCACCTTCCCAATTCCATTGTGCCCCGGAAAAGAAATTGTGATTGATTACACGGACATGGTTGAACGGGTGGGACGACATAGGTACCTTCTAGTCATGGTGGATGCATTCTCGGGCTGGCCAGAAGCCTGGCCCGTGACTAGAGAAGATAGCAAAACGGTGGTCAAGTGCCTGATTAACTATTACATCCCGCAACACGGGTTTCCTGAAACCATTAGGTCAGACAATGGAACTCATTTCAAAAATAAGGATCTGCAAACAGTTGAATCTGCCTTAGGGTTAAAACACAAGTTTGGCACGGTTTACCATCCTCAATCACAAGGTAAAGTGGAAAGAATGAACCTATCACTCAAAACTAAATTGGCAAAAATCTGTGCACAGACCAAAATGACCTGGGTAGACGCGTTACCATTGGCCTTAATGTCTATTCGTAGCTCGGTGAACAAAACCTCGGGGTACACGCCTTTTGAGTTAGAACATGGACGTCCCTTTCCTGGTCCTTCGTCACGACTGTTTATGACTACTGAAGCATCTGAAAAATTGTCTCCAAAAGCATATTTTAACATTCTACAAAGTGTTCTCTCCCAGCATTCTACGCAGATCACAGGCCGAGGGTCCCAGCCGCCTGCAAGCAACCCCCCGAGTCCAGGGATAGAATACGTACTCCTGAAGGTGACCAAACGGAAATGGAGTGAACCCCGTTGGACAGGGCCCTACCAGATCACCGAGAGGACGTCACATGCTGTTCGGCTCAAAGGAAAAGGAGACACCTGGTTTCACCTCTCCCAGTGTGCGGCTGCACCTGAACCAGGCCGGACTGTCCCGGAGATCCAGGATGCCCTAAGAGCAGATACTGGACACAACTGACCCCAAAATACGACCGGCTGGTTGTACATTTCCAAAGGGGGATTACCTCACTTTGCGTCCTATCATACTAGTTCCTACATTTTACTACTCTTAATTTGCATTTACTCAGTGTTCATATTGTTTTATATATTTTCTCTATAACCATGTCTTGGCCATTTCCAGACATTATGACCTGGAAACAGAGAGCTGTCGTCTTTCTGGTCTTTTGTGCACTGGCCAGTGATGACGAAGAAGGTGTCATGTGGTCCCATGTCTAAATACTCTTTTGATTGTTTCTTCCTTCTTTTTGTATCATTACGGTTATTTTCTTATCATGTATTCCTGTTAGGTTACGGACGATTCAGGCCGACCCAGGGCAGGGTGGCTGTCATGTCTGTTTACTCCTCACTATAACC
Organism: Denticeps clupeoides; assembly: GCF_900700375.1. Classification (NCBI taxonomy): domain Eukaryota; kingdom Metazoa; phylum Chordata; class Actinopteri; order Clupeiformes; family Denticipitidae; genus Denticeps; species Denticeps clupeoides. The sequence goes on along the minus strand of NW_021630058.1, from coordinate 554,112 downwards.
TTAAAAGACCCAGAGGAGATGTTCCAGCTTGGCTATATGTCCGTTCTGTGTTTGTTGAACTATTAAATATAGTTCAAAAGGGGGAATTGTAGAAATATACTGCTTTGACATATGTTACTTTGCTTAAGACTGGTAAAACATCTGTTATCAGATGTTGTGCAAACATAAAGGAACAAGTGACTCACTCAAAGAGGAAGTGGAACATAACACCTGCACCCGACCGTGTTAAAACTGTCAACTATGCACCTTGTGGTTTCACCCTGCTGAAGAGGTTATCTGCCCCTGCAGAAGACAGCACGAACGAGCAGAAGACTCCACCTCAAAAAAGACTATGTTTGTCACTACCTATAAAAGAGCTGAGCACGCACTGAAACAGGGGAATCGGAATCTGTACACAGAGTGCTAGTGGTAGTCTTCTGTGAACATTAAAGATTCCCCCTTCTGCGCAGACTGAGTCTTGAGTCTTCATTCTTTCTCAGCCTCGAGCAGTGAATCCTCCTACAAGAACCTGGGTTGAAGGACCCGCGGGTAAAACCAAATATATCGATAAAAATTCCTTCATTACATAAAGAGATTGTAGAGAATTGCAGAAACATTTTTTAGTGGTAATCCTGGCTCAACTCGACAAATATTTGGTGTCTCAGGATCGTGCCATATTGCGGGATTGTGTTGGCCTGTGCCAGTAAAAGACTAAATTTCTGACATTGGTCATATTGAAACATTCATAATATTTTGAAGTCTAAATATTTGCAACTTCCTTGACATATTGTTTCTTTTTAGCCTGAATTAGATCAGATGAATATATATTACCTGTTTATTTTAGTATGATCATTACATATATAAATGATTTTTTAATAACTAATAATAATAATAATAATTTAAAAAGCATTTCTCTAGGGAAATGTAATATCGCAAGAAATATCATTATAGCAATATTCAACAACAATATCGCATATTTCCCCAATATCGTGCAGCCCTAGTCCCCACACACTGTTCCCGTCCACAGCTGCCTACTGTTCGCAGTGGTGATGAGTTAATCAGAATCAGAATCGTATTTATTGGCCAAGTAAGTGCAAGTACATACAAGGAATTTGATTCCGGTAGATGGTGTCTCTCAAGTACAATGTAGGAAAAAAAGACAAAAAACAACAACAACAACAATCAACAACAACAATGTGCAAGGGTGTTGTGTTATTGTCCACGTTGTGGATTGTTTGTGATTTATAAATAACTATATCTACTTTTTATGAATAAATAGGCAAAAACAAACTAAATCTTATATACAAGTGAACATAAAGTGCAGTGTGCAATGATGGAGGTGATTTACAGTATCAGCTGCCAGAGGGCAGCAGGTCAAAGAGCCTGTGACCAGGGTGTGAGGGATCTGAGATGATTTTCCCTGCCCGTTTCCTGGATCTGGAGAGGTACAGGTCCTGGATGGAGGGCAGGGGGGCACCGGTGATCCTTTCTGCTGACCGTACAGTCCGCTGCAGTCTGATCCTGTCCGGTTTAGTGGCTGCTCCATACCAGGCGGTGATGGAGGAGCACGGGACAGACTCAATGACCACAGTGTAGAACTGGATCAGCAGCTCCTGTGGAAGACTGGACTTCCCCAGTTGCCTCAGGAAGTACATCCTCTGCTGGGTCTTTTTGAGGATGGAGGAGATGTTGGTCTCCCACTTCAGGTCCTGGGAAATGGTGGTGCCCAGGAGCTTGAAGGTCTCCACAATAGACACCGGGTTGTCTGATATGGTGAGGGGGAGCAATGTTGAGGGATGTCTCCTGAAGTCCACTGTCATCTCCATAGTCTTGAGCGTGTTCAGCTCCAGGTTGTGTTGACTGCACCAGAGTACCAGCCCCTCAACTTCCTGTCGGTATGCAGACTCATCACCATCCTGGATGAGCCCAATGGCAGTGGTGTCATCTGCAAACTTCAGGAGTTTCATAGTTGAGTTCCTGGAGGTACAGTCGATGGTGTACAGGGAGAAGAGCAGTGGGGAGAGGACACATCCTTGAGGGGCACCAGTACTGAGGGACCGTGTTCCAGAAGTGATCTCCCTCAGCCTCACTTGCTGCTTCCTGTCTGTCAGGAAGCTGGTGATCCACTGGCAGGTAGCAGGTGACACGCTGAGCTGGGAGAGTTTGGAGGTGAGGAGTTCAGGCACAATGGTGTTGAACGCCGAGCTGAAGTCCACAAACAGGATCCTGGCGTAGGTTCCTGGGCGGTCGAGATGTTGCAGGATGTAATGCAGCCCCAAATTCACTACATCATCCACCGACCTGTTTGCCCGGTAGGCAAACTGCAGGGGGTCCAGCTGGGGTCCATGCAGAGGACATGTTTTACTGCATATCACATTCACTGTGGACCAAGGACTTTTCCTTGGGGTGACATCACAAAGTATGGGGAAGACAGTTTGAATATATATTCAAGTTACATCACTTCCTGCCATTTTCAAGCCCAGACCAGAAGTGATGAATTGAGCAGCAGTCGTGGTTATGTAATGGTGCCCTTTGACCTGTTGTTCAACTGTGGACGTTGACACCAAACCCAGGCCTTGTGTTGATCTTCTGACTGGCAGCAGATGAAGGATCCTGTTCTGTAGGACCCGTGACCAGCTGATGAGCGAGATGTGCACACTTCAGCACTTATTCCTGTGTGTGTGAACTGGTTCTCACTTCATGAAAAGCTTCTCACGTGAGGGAAGTTTGTGGGATCAGTGATTTAAAACAAAGTGCAGTAAAGTTCAGTCCATGATGTGTCTCTGCTTACTGAACTATTCCATTTTTCCCTTCTTTGTAGTAGAAATTAAAATCCTGGTTTTATATACTTTTATACTGTGGAGGACCTGCATGAACACGTGTCTCCGAGTTATCGAGTTTCAGCCGTCCTTCTGACCCAGGCCGAGAAGGGACCCTGGGATGGACAGAGATATAGCAGCACTGGACATTATCAATCTATAATATAATGTATTTTCTAGAATTATACTCTGAACGTATGAAGAAAGAAAGACTTCATTACCCAGCAGTCACCTCTCCTCATGACGTCATGTGTCGCGCAGGTCATATGACCGCGGCCGGGATATCGGCTGTATTCGGCTACCGGTCGGTGTGGAAGCGTGTGCGGTGCTGGTGTCCTGTGGCGGGAACCGGACTGCGGACAGGTCAGTAGGGGTCAGGGGTCAAGGGTTGGCTCTGTGTGTAGATTTGGTATCCGCTTTTTAGCTCAGCTTCTGTTCGTTTAACCGGTGAGTGGTAAACAGACGGATGGCAGAACCACGTGACTATTGAAATGTGTACCGAAGGAGGAGTCACGTGACTGCGGAGAGTGACGTACAGGTGCTGGTGATCAGAACTCTGCTGTGGGACAGGGTGGGTTCCCTGTTTCCACCGTCTGTTTTTCCCCAGTGCCTTTTGACCTCTGACGACCTGGCAGTGTGTGGATGTGTGCGGGGTGGCCCCATGGCACAGAGTCCGCTCCTATTGGCTGCCCCAGGGACCCCCTGACTCTTCATTCGTAGCCTGGTTCTGTTTTGTGGGCGGAGTCATGGCGAGGGCAGATATGCCAGTCAACAGTGAGGTCGGAGACTGGGGGTTAAGCGATGATGCGGGCGAGCGGGCGTGGCTTCTGCAGAGCCCCAGCGTGGATGCCACCCCGCCGCCTCGGCCATCAGAACCACAGAGGGGCGGGACCTCTGCAGTGGGGGCCGTGTTCATCGTGGTCAACGCGGCTTTAGGAGCAGGACTCCTGAACTTCCCGGCGGCCTTCAACATGGCCGGCGGAGTGACGTCGGGAGTCGTGCTGCAGATGGTGAGATGGTGAGATGGTCCTGCTGTGTGGTCACAGCGGCACTTTTCCTCACCGACCTGCGTATCTTTTCACAGAGCATGCTGGTCTTTATCATCAGTGGACTTGTCATCCTCGCCTACTGTTCACAGGTGAGTCCGGACACAGGTAACAACCCGGGTTCAAACCCCACTTACTACCATCGTGTCCCTGAGCAAGACACTTAACCCTGAGTGTCTCCAGGGGGGGACTGTCCCTGTAACTACTGGGTGGTAGTAGTCTAGCGGGTAACACACTTGCCTATGAACCAGAAGACCCAGGTTCAAACCCCACTTACTACCCTCATGTCCCTGAGCAAGACACTTAACCCTGAGTGTCTCCAGGGGGGGACTGTCCCTGCCACTACTGATTGTAAGTCGCTCTGGATAAGGGCGTCTGGTAAATGCTGTAAATGTAAAAAATGTAAATGCTGCTCTCTCTCTCTCTCTCGCTCTCTCACTCTGTCTCTCTCTCTCTGCAGGTCAGTAACGAGACTACGTACCAGGAAGTGGTGCGTGCCGTGTGCGGCCGCCTGGTGGGCGTGGTGTGTGAGGTGGCCATCGCTGTCTACACGTTCGGCACGTGCATCGCGTTCCTCATCATCATCGGCGACCAGCTGGACAAGCGTGAGTCCCTCCCGGCTCCGCCCTGGACAGGACCGTACGGTCCCGTTCTCAGACACGTGGCGCGAAGTGTGTGTGTGTTTTGCAGTGATCGGCGCCATGACGAGCGAGTCGGAACCCGGCGTGAACTCACACTGGTACACAGACCGAAAGTTCACCATCGTGGTCACGGCGGTGCTGGTCATCCTGCCGCTCTCCATCCCCAAAGAGATCGGCTTCCAGAAATATGCCAGGTACACACACACACACACACACACTCACACACACGCGCGCAGGGCCGTACACGTACGTACACACACACACACACACACACACACCCGGGACCGTACACACACACACACTCACACGTGCACAGGGCCGTACACACACACTCACACACTCACACGTGCGGGACCGTACACACACACCCGGGACCGTACACACACACACACACACACACACACACACACGTGCGGGGCCGTACACACTCACACACTCACACGCGCGCAGGGCTGTACACGTACACACACACACACACACGCGCGCGCGCGCAGGGCCGTACACGTACACACACACACACACACGCGCGCGCAGGGCCATACACATACATACACACACACACACACACTCACACACTTTTTACAGCATTTACAGCATTTATCAGGCATGGCGCCGTACACACACGCGCGCGTGCAAATTTTCTCCAGGTTACAGCTGCTTGTGTTTCTGTCCCCTGCAGTGGCCTCAGTGTCGTGGGTACCTGGTACGTGACTATCGTCATCATCGTTAAATACATCTGGCCGGACAAGGACGTGACCCCCGGGTACATACCCACCAGGTGAGTGACCCCGCCCCCCGACCTTTGCCCCCAACGGCCGGTCCTTCCTGGGAAATGGTTTACACCCGCCTGTTTCAGCCCATCGTCCTGGACCGCGGTGTTCAACGCCATGCCGACCATCTGCTTCGGCTTCCAGGTAGGCGTGTCTGTGCTGGCTTCAGGATGAACTTTGACCCGAGTCTCGGTAACCGAATGTCACCTTTTGACCCCAGTGTCACGTGAGCAGTGTTCCGGTGTTTAACAGCATGCAGGAGCGCGAGGTCCGGCGCTGGGGCGGCGTGGTCACCGTGGGGATGCTCCTCTGCTTGTTTGTGTACACCGGTACAGGTGTGTGGGTGCGGGTGCGGTAAAGAGCTCTGATTGGCCGTCTAAGCCGTCCTCTTCGTCCAGGTGTTTGCGGCTTCCTGTCGTTCGGCTCCAACGTCAGTCAGGACGTCTTGATGTCTTACCCGTCCAATGACGTTGCCGTAGCGATTGCCAGAGCCTTCATCATCATCTGCGTGGTTACCTCGTATCCCATACTGCACTTCTGCGGCAGGTGGGTCTCTGCAGGGCGGGGCTAGTGGACTGGTTCCCCTGTTGGAATGTGGCTTTATCGGTGTCTCAGGGCGGTGCTGGAGGGGCTGTGGCTGCGTTTCCATGGCGAACAGGTGGAGGTGGATGTGGGGCGGGAACGGCGGCGGAGGATCCTGCAGACGACAGTGTGGTTCTTCCTCACGCTGCTCCTCGCCCTCTTCATCCCCGACATCGGCCGGGTCATCTCCCTCATCGGCGGCCTGGCCGCGTGCTTCATCTTCGTCTTCCCAGGTGACCGGCGTGACCACGCCCACTACCCACCCGCTACACGCCCACTTCTCAGCGGAGTCCGGGAAAATTCCGCTTTTCTGTGCTTCCTTCCTCAGGTTTGTGTCTCGTTCAGGCCAAACTGTCCGAAACCGACATTCGAACCGGCAGGTAAGACGCCGACCTTCAGCATGTCCCACGTCCTCACGAGACGGGACTTTTTTTTAATCCTTCGTCTCCGCTTCGCAGCTGGAAGGGCCTTGTTGCCGGCGGCGTTGTCATGGTTACGATTGGCGCCTTCATCTTCGGACAGACGACCACTAACGCCGTCTTTCAGGACCTGATGGACAACGCTGACGGCTCGTAGGCTGGAGATCGGCAGCCACGCCCATGACCTGACTTTGACCTCTGCATGCAGCATGACCTCCCTGCCCCGCCCGACTCCTCAAGGGGCGGTGCAAACATGTTCAGTCTTTTTTTTTTTTTTTTCCCCACGGCGAGTGGAAGGGGTTCCATGTTGAGGTTTCGTCGGTGCTTTCCAGTGAAGTTCGGCTCGTGATTTTACTCGAGTTCTGTGACCTTTTCACCTCGTGTGTGTGACCAGAACCTCAATACAGTTCCTCGGGCTGAAGGAACACCAGGGAACCTCGAATTAAGGGATATTAATGAAGGTGCACTTTCTTGTGATTAAACGTGATGTTGTAAATCCCTAATTGTAATAAATCACCGTTTTTCAAGTCATTTCACAGAAATCTAGTTTCCTCCTCAGGATGAAATAAATGGAAGTGACTCCTGGATGAAGGTCTATATATCTCATACTAACATGGTGACCTCCTGGCACGTTGCCTTATCAGTGTGTAAAGGGTTTATTCTGCACCGTAATCAGAAGGTTGCCGGTTCGAATCCAAATAAGGAAACTTCTAAAGCCACGTTTCACGTAATTTTATTCACATACCGGATTTCAGTTCTGATAAAAAGATTTAAAATGCTTCATTTACAAAAAACAAAAAGGCAACATAAAGTTGAAAGGCACAGAGTTGGTCTCCAGACACGTCAGACACGTCAGCGGCTCAGTGGAAGCTGTTGCTCAGGAAACGCTGTAGCATTGAGAGGGCGGGGCCTGGGGCCCACTGAGGAACCATGTGACCAGCCCCCTGGCATGAAGAGGATGATGGGAAGAGTTAACATGATGCCCTGCAGGGTGTGTGTGTGTGTGGGATGTGGTGCTCATACTTTAACTGTGAGGAACGTGATGTTGCCGAACTGCTGGAAGAATCCGGCGATCTGGTCCTCGTCGACCCACTGCTGGTACGGAGTAGTGGCCTGCCCACGCAACATAAACATCTTCCAGTTCTCTTTGGCCATTAAATATTCGTAAGATTTCATTTGAGGACACAAATTACAACATGGAGCACGTCGGCACCTTCAAACTTCAACCGTAGAAGTGAAGGTTGATTGTACATGTCTGTAGACGCACTATAACAAGCTCTGATTGTTCTCAGAAGGTCCAGCGTCCCTCACCTTCAAGCCGAGCTGCTCTACGAACCACTGGTCACCCAGGAAGTTGCAGGCCATGTCCGTGTCTCCGTTGTAGACCAGAGCTCTCAGACCCAGAGACAGCAGCTTCTCATACACACTCTTCATCGTGCTGTAGAGCGTGTGGTACTTCTGGCCTACCTCATCACTACACACACACACACACACGAGCACGAACTCCCAGATCATCCGACAACAGATGAAATTGTTGCATGATGGTGTGTGTGTGTGTGTGTGTGTACCTGCAGATATCCCATGCAGGTAGTATATCTGGTATGTGCAGAACCTTCCTCACGTCTCCTCTGTTCAGCCAGTTCTTCTGCGCAGTGCTGTTGATGCAGGGGGGAACTTCACCCAGAGATGGCTACACACACACACACACACACACACACGCACACACACACAGACAGACACACACACGCACACAGACAGACACACACACACGCACAGACACACACGCACACAGACAGACACACACACACGCACACAGACACACACACACAGACAGACACACACACGCACACAGACACACACACGCACGCACACAGACACGCACACGCACGCACACAGACACACACGCACAGACACACACGCACAGACACACACGCACAGACAGACACGCACACACACAGACAGACACACACACGCACACAGACAGACACACACACGCACACAGACAGACACACACACGCACACAGACACGCACACACAGACAGACACACACACGCACACAGACAGACACACACACGCACACAGACAGACACACACACGCACACGCACACAGACAGACACACACACACGCACACAGACAGACACACACACGCACACGCACACAGACACACACGCACACAGACACACACGCACACAGACACACACGCACACAGACACACACGCACACAGACACACACGCACACAGACACACACACAGACACACACGCACACAGACACACACGCACACAGACACACACGCACAGACAGACACACACGCACAGACAGACACACACGCACACAGACACACACGCACGCACACACACAGACAGACACACACACGCACACAGACAGACACACACACGCACACACACAGACACACAGACAGACACGCACACAGACACACAGACAGACACGCACACAGACACACACACGCACACAGACAGACAGACAGACAGACACGCACACAGACAGACACACGCACACAGACAGACACACGGCTGAAGGATTTTCACGCTGCTGAAGGACTGTGGATGTGTGCGGGTGTGGGCGTGGTCCTCACCTGCTCCTTCTCCCAGCGCCTCCTGTACTTTGTGAAGAGGTGGGACATCGCCATCCGATAGGCCGGGTGTGAGGCGACTCCGCCCGCACAGTCCAGGTAGAGCGCGTAGACGTTGAGGCCGGAGTCGTACACGATGCGGAACGCCTGGCTCAGCTGCGGCGCACAGAGCGACACGCGTCAGTGCACACGCCCGCCAGCGGCGTGGCAGCATTACCCGCCGGGACGTTTACCGCCGCGGTGCAGGCCTCGTCCGAGCTGTTGTAGAAGTTGCAGCTGCCGCTGGCGCAGCAGTGTTCGTTCAGGTCCGCCCACAAGCTGCAGGAGAGAAAGCAGCGGCTGGAGAAAGAACCAGGAGGAACCGCGAGGAACCGCGCGTACGAGAACCAGCTCCTTACTCCTCGCCGAAGAGGCCGTGGTAGTAGCCAAAGTACACGAGCGACTGGTCGTTCAGGGCGAAACTGCTCAGGCCGTTCCCCACCGCGAAGCCCTGCAGGAGAGAGGAGAGAGGCGTCACACACAGGGAGGGGCCGGGCGGGGCCCGGGCGGGGCCCGGGACGTTTCCGTTTTTTAACCGAGTCGACCGCCTCCGCTTCTTCATCATCTGACCCGTCGTCAGTGGCGTCGGGGAGATGGAAAGTTCTGGAAACAGACGCTAGATAAACGTTCAAACCGCGGTTCACGTTCATTATCAAGTCAGTCAATCGCTACGTACGTGTTTTACTGAGAATAGCGAACAGGCCAATGTGTATAAAGAGGTTGGTGGAGATGCTCTCAGAGTTGTGATGGAACAGATGGAACTTTTTTCAAATGTGGATGTCTGTGAAGATTATTTGAACAGAATAAAGATTCTGATATTGTCGTGTCACGTTGAGATGTCTACGTTGTGAAGGGACTGAAGTACCAGGCTTTATAAAACAGGCCGCTATTGTAGACGTTGCCATATAAGGTTATAATTCCGTGATCTGAAGTGGGCCGGTCGGAGTCCCGGGACAGAAGGTCACCTGAAAGTTCAGCTTCAGAGCGCCACCTGTGGCCACCAGCAGGCTGAGCGTGGGAGCGTAGATGCCGCCATAACTCTCCCCGAAAATGTAGAAGTCGTTTTTCGTGAAATTTGGAAACTTGGTGAAGAAGCTCTGCAAGGCCAGGTAATTGTCTTCAGCAACCTGAGGAGGAAAAGAAAGTGGGTTTGATTTATCACGGTGTGTGTAAGTGTGTGTAAGTGTGTGTGTGCCACCACCCACCAGGTCATCGTCTGTTTCATATTTCTGGTCGTCGGAATAAGAGAAGCCGACCCCAGCCGGAGACTCCAGGTACAGGACGTTGGCCACCTTATTCCAGCTGAAGGGGTTTTCATACAGCGTAGCTCCATCATCATTTACCTACACACACACACACACACAATCAGGTGCATGTGACACTCTTAACATGATGACACAACACAGATAAGACGATAAGACAAATGGGCTTCAAAGTTTACTCCACAGCAGTAAAGCAATAAGCAGTGTGTGTGTGTAGGTGTGTGTGTGTCAGTGTATATGTGTGTGTGTAGGTGTGTAGGTGTGTGCATGTGCAGGTGTATGTGTGTGTGTATGTCGGTGTGTGCGAGTCGGTGTGTGTGTGTGTGTCGGTGTGTGTGTGTATAATATAGAACAGTGTGTATAAAGTGTGTTACTGTAACTGTCGAGTAAAAGTCTCACATGAAAAGGTCCGTTTTCAGACAGGAAGCCGTCCAGCGAGCTGCAGCCCGGACCCCCGTTCAGCCACAGCAGTAGCGGGTCACCCAGCGGGTCACCCTGGGAGGTGACAAGCCTGCGACACACACACACACACACACACACACACACACACACGCACACGCACACTGCTCACAAGTCCATCCCCATCCCCATCCCCAGATCCTGCTCCTGCGGCGCAGCTCCGCTCACCAGTAGTGGAGGAACCTGCCCGGACGGGCCTTCAGGTATCCGGACCACTGGCGGTAGTTGGGTTTGAAGGTCATGCCGGGCAGAACCCCGACCTCGTCCGGGTCGTACGTGGCCCGCGCCAGGGGCAGCAGGAGGGACAGGAGGGACAGCGCGCTGCGGGGCGACATCGCGACACGATCATAGCCGAGCAGCGCGGGAAATAAACCTGGAAGTCATATGACTTCCCCGCGAACGGTCACGTGGTGTTTTTACTGGCGCGTCAGACATGAGCCAGAATGACCAATCACCATCGTACGTTGCACTTCTGTCCCCGGTTTACACTTTTACTGCCTCACACGGTGCGGGAAGCATGTAGCTGTGGTCCGAAGATGAGAATAAGCGACTCGGTACATTCCAGTGTCGGTCAGAAAATAAACGTGCAGCGTCTGAAAGTCGGAAGTCGGTTCCAATTTAGAAAGATAATGGGATTGTTCGTCGTGGACCTCGCTTGTCTCTTTGTAGACGCTCCCTTGCGCCTCAAACTACCCAGCATGCAACGCGCCGCCAACTGCCCCTGCCGCAGCGTGTCCGCCGCGGAGACCCGGCCCGATGGAGCTGGACGTGGTGATGGTGACCCCGGCGAGGAGCGCCAAAGACGGACAGCAGGGACCCAGCAGCCGCCACGAGAAGAGCCTGGGACTCCTCACCTCCAAATTCGTCACTTTACTGCAGGAGGCCAAAGACGGGGTCCTGGACCTCAAAACAGTAGGTCGCACACGTGCATGCAGACTAGGTTCTGGACCTCAGATCTGTAGGACACAGGCAGACTAGGTCCTGGTCTTCAGATCTGTAGGACGCATGCAGACTAGGTCCTGGTCTTCAGATCTGTAGGACGCATGCAGACGGGGTCCTGGAGCTCAGATCTGTAGGACGCATGCAGACTAGGTCCTGGTCTTCAGATCTGTAGGACGCATGCAGACTAGGTCCTGGTCTTCAGATCTGTAGGACGCAGGCAGACGGGGTCCTGGAGCTCAGATCTGTAGGACGCATGCAGACTAGGTCCTGGTCTTCAGATCTGTAGGACGCATGCAGACTAGGTCCTGGTCTTCAGATCTGTAGGACGCAGGCAGACGGGGTCCTGGTCTTCAGATCTGTAGGACGCAGGCAGACGGGGTCCTGGTCTTCAGATCTGTAGGACGCAGGCAGACGGGGTCCTGGTCTTCAGATCTGTAGGACGCAGGCAGACGGGGTCCTGGAGCTCAGATCTGTAGGACGCAGGCAGACTAGGTCCTGGTCTTCAGATCTGTAGGACGCAGGCAGACGGGGTCCTGGAGCTCAGATCTGTAGGACGCAGGCAGACTAGGTCCTGGTCTTCAGATCTGTAGGACACAGGCAGACGGGGTCCTGGAGCTCAGATCTGTAGGACGCATGCAGACTAGGTCCTGGTCTTCAGATCTGTAGGACGCATGCAGACTAGGTCCTGGTCTTCAGATCTGTAGGACGCATGCAGACTAGGTCCTGGTCTTCAGATCTGTAGGACGCAGGCAGACGGGGTCCTGGTCTTCAGATCTGTAGGACGCAGGCAGACAGGGTCCTGGTCTTCAGATCTGTAGGACGCAGGCAGGCAGACGGGGTCCTGGTCTTCAGATCTGTAGGACGCAGGCAGGCAGACGGGGTCCTGGACCTCAGATCTTTAGGACGCAGACAGATGGGGTCCTGGACCTCAGATCTGTAGGACACAGGCAGGCAGACGGGGTCCTGGACCTCAGATCTGTAGGACACAGGCAGGCAGACGGGGTCCTGGACCTCAGATCTTTAGGACGCAGACAGACGGGGTCCTGGACCTCAGATCTTTAGGACGCAGACAGGCAGACGGGGTCCTGGACCTCTGATCTGTAGGACGCAGGCAGACGGGGTCCTGGTCTTCATATGTAGGACGCAGGCAGGTGAAGTTTTGCCTGTCTGGTACAGCGGTGGATTTTTGGACCGGTGTCCAGTAGACATGGATCTGCTCCCATGTGCTTTAGGTATTGTTATTCTAATGAGCGGGGACATGTTCTCTGGCCGGACAGGGACTAGAGCTGAACTCTGACCTCTGGAGGAAGGGGTGTGGGTGTGTTTTAAGTGATGGGTCGGCGGGAGACACTTTTGTCCTTCGTAACTGCCGCTCGCGGGCCAGGCCCGTGATTGGCCGGTGCGGCGCGGAGCGTGACCCCTGCCACTGTGATTAACCCCTGACGGGCATGACGGGTTGTGTGGCTTTGTGTGATGGAACCCGAGCGGTGAAACGTGACGCGGTCGGCTGGTGCATTGTGGGTAAGGCGCTTTCTAACGGTCTCTCCTGCAGGCTGCAGACACCCTGGCCGTGCGGCAGAAGAGGCGCATCTACGACATCACCAACGTCCTGGAGGGCATCGGCCTGATCGAGAAGAAGTCGAAGAACAGCATCCAGTGGAGGTGGGTCGTGCGCGTGGACGATTTCCAGGCTCCGCCTCCCTGTGAACGTGCTTTTTATTGGGTTTTACTGTGGTAGGGGCGTCGGCCCGGGATGCCACACGCGCGAGATCGGCGACCGGCTGATTCGGCTGAAGGCGGAAATTGTGGAGCTGGAGCGGCGGGAGCTGGAGCTGGACCAGCAGAGGCTCTGGGTTCAGCAGAGCATCAAGAACGTCTCAGACGACTCCTGCAACAGCACATATCCAACACGTCCGCTTTTTAAAATGATCATTAGAATACGGGCCAGCGGTGGCGTCGCGGTTACGGAAGCGGCCCTGTAATCGGAAGGTTGCGGGTTCGACGCCCGGACTGCCAAGGTGCCACTGAGGTCCCCTTGATGAAGGTCCCGTCCCCACACACTGCTGTCATGGTGCCCACTGCTCACCAAGGGTGACGGTTAAATACAGAGGACACGTATCCAGAGCGACTTACAGTCAGTAGTTACGGGGACAGTCCCCCCCCTGTAGACACTCAGGGTTAAGTGTCTTGCTGAGGGACACGATGGTAGTAAGTGGGGTTTGAACCTGGGTCTTCTGGTTCACAGGCCAGTGTGTTACATACTAGGCTACTACCACCCTGCCAATCACGTCACTGATTTCCTGATTCATCCTTAACTTCGTCAAACTCTGTCTTACGTCACACATGAAGACGTGTGCGGCTGCTTTAACGGTTGGTGCCATTTGTTGTCTTTTGTGTCCATTGGTCCACGCCTCGTCCTTGTTTTGTCCTCATGGCTGCTTCTCTGTGCCGTGTGGGTCCAGGCGACACCCTCCTGGCGGTCCGCGCCCCCTCCGGAACGCAGCTGGAAGTTCCTCTGCCGGAGGCGGTACGTGCGTACGGCGGATTTGTACCGCGTTAATGAGGGTGTCTTCATGCTGCTCGTCCCTCTGTTCCCAGGCTGTGAATGGCCAGAGAAGTTACCAGGTCCACCTGAGAAGCAGCAGCGGGCCAATCGAGGTCCTGCTGCTGAATAAAGACCCAGTGAGCTCCGCCCCTGTGGTTCTGCAAGTGCCACCACCAGAGGATGGCTTTCCAGCCCAGTCCGGTCAAACCACGCCCACCAAGACAGACGTGGCCACGCCCACCGCCTCCAGCGTAGGCTCTTCTGACTCAGGCTCAGGTCTGACATCCGTCACTCTTTCTTCTTCTTGTGACAACACGGTCACAAAACAAGACGATACGCTCTCCTTTCTGTCTCTCCACAGGCCTGTCCGACCATGGCTCCTCCTCCCTCAGCATAAGCCCGCCCACGGCAAGCCACGCCCTTCAATCGTCTGCGTCGCTGGACAGTAGCAGCATGTCAGGCTCCGCCCCCTTGGGGAAGTTTGACCATGCCAAGTCTGGAGCTCTTGAAAGTGTGTAAAGGCTTCATCTCTTCTTCCAGAAAGTTCTCTCCGCTGTCGTGCGGTGTGTCCGCTGGGCGTTGTATGTGTGATGTAGGAAGATAAGGGCGTGGGCTCCGCCCGCCGCGTGGCCCCGCCTGTGCTGAACGAATCTCCTGTTCTGTGTGTGTGTGTGTGTGTTGCAGCTTTGGATTTCCCTAAAGAGATGTCCGACATGCTGGATCCCACCAAAGGTAGGAAGTTGACTTTGAAAATGAAAGTAAGTCAGAATATGGTCCTCCCTCATTGTTCCTTCTCCGTCCTCCTTCCTGAAGAGATGCTGAGCCCGGATTTGTTGCAGGATCTGATGTCTTCAGAAGGTGGGTAGTAACAACGCGCTCTTCACCCGGTGGGCCGAGCCCATGCTGAGTCCGCCGTGTCTGCTCTCTCCCGCCCGCCAGTGTTCTCGCCGCTTCTCCGCCTCTCGCCCCCGCCGGGGGACCACGACTACATCTACAGCCTGGACGACAGTGAAGGCCTCTGCGACCTCTTCGACGTGCCCATTTTCTAACCGAGCCAGAGAAAAGGAGACTTGTGAGACGACGACAGCTATTTTCTATGTTAAAGTATATTTTTGGAAGTAACCCTCACACTTTCAGATCAGAGTATGATGTGCCAGTGTCATGTGACTGCTTCGGGTGTGATGGCAGCCCCAACTTTTAATTTATTGGCTCCAGGCTTTCGTGTGTGTGTGTGTGTGTGTGTGTGTGTGTGTGTGTGTGTGTTTTAAGAGCGCACATGCTCGCGTGTGTATATATTTGTTCTATTTTTGATATGAGAAAACAAACGTGAACACTGGATCGGTGGTTGTGATGAAGTACCACGCTGCGCGTGCGTCTCGGCGCAGCACTTTACAGCCTGTACATCAAGAGGTCAGAGGTCAAGCTTGTAATAATGCAATTTTCTTACCAGCAACAATAAAGTGGATTTTCCACAAAGTCTCTTTTATTCCCACTACGACTAGAATGAGAACGATCATTCAATATGAACGGATATTTTCAATATGGCGTTAATTCTACTCTACATTGTTGGAATAGAAACGGACCCATTTGCACTTACGCTGAGTACATATTTTTGTACATATTTTATTTGGACGAAAATTGTACATTAAATAAAAATGAATAAGACGGCGCCGTGACGTGGTCGTGACGTCGTATCGGCGCGCCGGAAGTGCGGTGGAGCAGCGCAGATGGTGGTGCTGGTTGTCGCGGTCGCGTCACCCGTGGTGCAGTAGCGGCGGAAGGAGCACCGCGGGACATGGCGGTACGTATCACTATAACTGTAAAGCTCAGGAAGAAGGCGATTGATTTGGAGAAAATGAATCTCATTACTGCTCAGCGTGACGTCATCAACACGCCTTTTTTTTCTGTGTGTTTTGTTTTAAGCCTAAAGGAAAAGTTGGGACGAAAGGCAAGAAGCAGATCCACGAGGAGAACGAAGCCACGTTGAAGTTCTACATCCGGGTCATCCTGGGAGCGAATGTAAGTGGCCACGCCCCTCCGGCGACAGCAGCCACGCCCTCCAAGTGTCAACACGTCTGTTCTCTCGCCAGGCCATCTACGGCGCGGTCAACCTGCTGCTGTTCCACCAGGCCTGCACGCTGTGGACGTGGGTAAGATGCGCCCGGCCGCGCCCCGCTTTAACCCCGCCTCCATCACCAGCTCTGCTTCCGTCTCGCAGCTGCTGCTGCTGTTCGCGCTGGCGGTCTACCTGGGCAGCTACAGGTCCATGTCCGCCATGGCCAGGCCCAGCTTCGGCGAGGACGGCGGCCTGCTGGACGGCGGGATCGACCTGAACATGGAGCAGGGCATGGCAGAGTGAGTCGCCGCGGCGCGTGCCACTTGTACAATGTGCAGCCGGTTAAAGGCCCTGCTTTCTTCCAAGGCACCTGAAGGACGTGATTCTGCTCACAGCCATCGTCCAGGTCCTCAGCACCCTCTCCTCGTACTTCTGGTACCTCTGGCTCCTGGTAAGACCATCCTGGGATCATGGCGAGTTTTATATGGGAGATTGGTTGGTTGATGTGCGTGTTTGAACCCGCTCAGGCTCCAGCTCGTGCGGTCCACCTGCTCTGGGTCAACTTCCTGGGTCCATGGTTCTCCGCCCAGTCACCTGCACCTTCTGAAGAAGTGAACGAGAAGAAGCAGAGGCGGCAGGAGAGGCGCCAGATGAAGAGGTTCTGAAGATGTTCTGGACTCCTCGTTCTGTGCTGGGTTTTTCCTGGGAACGTGGAGATCACGTTCTGCCCAACTCTCTTCCTACTTGCCGGCTGTTCCTGTCCAGACTCAGGGATGTGGGGGCATTTTTCATGTTTATTTCAGCTGCGTAATTTGCATCAATGTGAAGGATCTGTGGCTGCATGAAGGCGTGTGGCAATAAAGAAAACCGCCTGGAATCTTCTCAACTCCGTCCCCTCCGTCTGTGATGATAATCACGCTTTCCAGGCTCACGCGTTGCTCTTTATTCTTTTACGTATTGATTAATGATTAAAAAGCTGCTTCATGCTTGTGGCGTGGAAGTCACGGGGAGTGACGTGAAGTGCTTGGTTGTAAAAAGTGACACGACGTGGTGCCAGAAGTCCTGGAGAATTCAGAGGGTTTCGTTTCGAAATTCACAAATAAATGTAACACCGTTCGCAAATGCATTTCTCGACTCAAAAAAAAAAAAAAAAAGATGTCAGTGCGGTTCCATTTATTCCCAAACCCATGAACCTGCATTTACAAACCACCGTATATATTTGTGGATTTTTGAGACTTCAGTGATGCCGCTCGGTTCACAAATGCCAGGTAGTCAATCACACCAACTTTGATTTAATGGTGACAACGTTGCGCTACTTTCGCACATGATCAATATAAAGCAAATCCTGCAGTGTTGTGTTGTAACTGTCAAGTTGTGCCCATCGGTCAACACAGACAAACCCTGGATACAAGAACACGATCTGAAATTCTCTGAAGTTCAAGTGCATCTGCTGATCGAGATGATGCAGCAGGTGCCTGGAAGCAGATCTCAGGATCTAACTCAGATGACCACAACAATACAACACAAACACACACACACACACACCTCCCATGAGGAAGAGGAGTCCAGCAACGTACTGCATGAGGTCGTGCTGTCTGCAGCACCCCAGGACCCCCACAAGCCACCCGAACAGGATGATGGACACGGCCATTCCCACGAACCCAGCGGTCATCCTGCGCAGGTCTGTGGAGACAGAAGATCCATCGTACGGTCAACATGTGGCAGCTGCATCATGCCTGTGATTATTCTTCTCTTCTACATGTGGAGGATGGATGTTCTCACTGCCTCTGACCAGCAGATGGCGACATCAGCACGTGCTGATGGTCCAGAAGAGGAGACGGGACTTACGCAGCGCGTGCCACTCGTCCTGACGGATGGTCTTGGTGATGTTGATGGGCAGGTTCCGGGGGAGGCTGGACGAGGTGTAGTGATATTTTACTGGAGTACAGCGCTGGACCAACCCTGCAGAGAAGAGAACGCGTCTCCCATGCTCATTACAGGCGTGGTCATGATTATTTAAGAGCTAATAAGTGACCTGAAGCTGCTGTTATAAACTCAACATGCTAAAAACTAATCATTCAGAAGATAAGATGAGATAAGATGATCCTTTATTAGTCCTACAAATGGGAAATTTACATGGTAAACGGTAACGGTTTTACATGGTAAACATTATATAATTATAAAATTTGTCAACGCGATGGTCCTGGTTCAATGTTGTCAACTGGTTCAGTCCTTAGTAATCTCACGACTGGACTACTGTAACTCCCATCTAGCTGGTCTACCACTATGTTCCATCCGACCTCTACAACTAATACAAAATCTTCAACCTTCCCAAGTTCTCCCAAGTGGTGGAATGAACTTCCCCTGGAGGTCAGAACAGCTCAGTCACTGAGCGCCTTCAAACGGCAGCTCAAGATCTTCCTCTTTAGAGAAGATTTAGATGAACTTGTAACCTTCTTCTTGTCTGACTTCCGTATAGAAACTAGAACAGAGTGAATAAAAAGGTTGTATTCATAGTTGGGGGTCCTGGTGAACCAGAACTGACCACTTCATCCATGGTGACATGGAAGCACGTTGTAAGTCGTCTGACAAATGCCGTAAATATAAATTGTGGTCCGGAAGCACACATGCCGGATCAGTGGATCATGCGTCAAAGGCAGGACGTTCTCAGCAACAGGGACAGTGCGGTGGTTGGTGGGTTTTTGAACTTTAAAGTCTTCATTTGTGGGCATTGTAACGAATACTTCGCATCTTCAACTTGGTCTCGTAGAGGAATTTCCTGATCTTCCCCAGGAATGTGTTGCGGCAGAGGAGACTCTTCAGCGGTGATGGTTCATGCCCCACGTTTTTCAGGAACTCGTGCTGGAGAAGCACCTCAACACTCGGTCTTGTTGTGGAATCAATGTTCAGGAGGTCCTCCAGAAAACTGCGAAATGCTGGAGACCATTTAGCCCTCTTCCTCAAATCAGGTGGTCCATATACTTTGAGCCACTATTTGTAAACCGAAGGGTCGTAGGTGAAGGGCAGAGGACGTCTAGCTTCGGCCATTTCTAGTAGGGTCATTCCCAGGGACCACACATCACATCTTCCTTAATAGCCATCACTGAGGTCTCCTAGCACAATCTCTGGGGCCACATAAGTAGGGGTTCCATCAATAAATGTGTCAATCTCATTTTCCATACTTGAATGATCAAAAATCCTGACCTCACCGGCACCATTTAAAAAAATGTTACTTGGTGAGATGTCCCCGTGCACAAACCCTTTCTGGTGGAGATAAAGGAGAGTCTCCAGGACTTATTTTGCCACGAAAGCTACTTGGCTTTCTTTCAGGAACCCCGTCATTGTGTAGATGTTGTACAGATCTCCACCTGTGCAAAACTCCATGCAGATGTACAACTTTTCTTTCCATTAGTATATTTCCATGACCTTGGGGATGTTTTCGTGGACTAAAGTCTTCAGCACCTCTATCTTTTCCTCTATGTCCATGGAGGTGTCGAGCGCACAGTCCTGAATCTTTATGGCAACTAATTGACCGGTTTTCAGATTCCTGGCCTAATGAACTTTGGCATACGCGCCTTTCCCAATGCATTTTAGGATCTTAAAATCCTTGCGGGGGTTTTAAAGCTTAAAACTACACGTCACCATGTCTGGCTGCTGATGCTGCTCCTCATTCACCAGCTCTTGGATCTCCGGGTCCTGCGGCTCTTTCTCCACATGAGCCTGCTGATCCTCACTGGGCAGCTCTGGGATTTCCTGGTCCTGGTCCTTCTCCTGAATCTGCTGAATTTGGCTTACAGAGCACGTCTTATTTTCATTGATCTCGTTCTCGAGCGGATGTTCTTGTTGCCAAAGATAGTTCAACATTGTGGCTTTTTTCATATCAATAGACATCTCAATATAAAATAGTGAAAAATGTTGAAGAATATATTGGTTTAAATATTTTCTGACTTTTTAATAAAGCTTCTTTAAATTGATTTTATTATTATCAGGTCTTTAGTAAAACAATTTAAGTGTATTTTTAAATGCTATAATAAAGAAGGCGGAACAGGGGAATGTGCGCATGTAGGAGACCTGCAGATTGTGGCACCGCAGGAGACGTCCCAGCTGTTGGTTGGCTCCCTCTGCCTGGACGTTGGTTTGAGGATGGTAGCCAGAGGAAAGACAATGTTTTTGGGGGAACCCGTGGAGGCAAACGGCACGCTGAAGAAGCAGGTCGGCAGTCATGGCAGAGGATGGGAGGCCGGGCGGGGCGACCAAGTGGACTGGTAAGGTAAGGCTGTCTGCTTCAGGGAGTCCAGTGACAAAGTCCATGGAGTGAAGTGACGTGCATGGTTGTAAAAAGTGAAACAGAGGGACTTCTCGTCCAAATACAGTTGGAACTCACGCGTGATTGTTGTGACTAACACGACAATACTGACGAGTAAGATGTGATTGTCATTGTGAGACACTGCAGCACAGCACACGGTGACACGGTGAAACGTGTCCTCTGTATTTAACCGTCACCCTTGGTGACAGTGGGAGCAGTGTGTGGGGACGGTACCTTCATCAAGGGGACCTCAGTGGCACCTTGTCGGTTCGGGATTCGGACCGGCAACCTTCTGATTACGGGGCGGCTTACTTTACCTGCTACGCCACCACTACGCTACCCATCAGCGCAGATACACATAGAAAGTGTTAGTAGATTAAAACGTGTCCGTAACGTCATCTGAAGCGAGACGCTATGATTATTAAAATTATTTTAATATTCGTAATAAAATCTGCTCCCGCTGGCGGGGTCAGCGAGCGCCACGTACGTTTACGTGCAACGCAACTTGATGGTGCAGTTGACTCACCGCTCCAAATAAGGCGCTGGGCGGCTGCCATGGCAACGCGCCTGAGCGACGGCGACGTCGTCCAATCGGAGGCTGGTGCGCACCGCGCACAACCAGGAAGTAGGGCGGCCTGACCAATCAGGAGCCAGCGCGCTGCGCCGCCAGCTAGCGGCGAGTTAGCCGCGTAAGCGTCGTAAACGCCAGTGACGGTTCCTCCTCGGCGAGCTGATGGCAGTTCGTGTTCCTCTCCGACGGTGACAGGGACGCGGAATGAAAGAAGGCGTTTCGTTGAACTCGACACCCCGCTTTGTAAAGTAAGTGTTAGCCGAGCAGCTGTCGGTGTAACGGGACTCCGCCCGGTTACTTATCTAAAGAACTCATTATAGTTTCTTACTCGGCTTCGCTGCTGGCTGTGGGGGAAATAAATGTGCAAATGTACACGCATCTCCATATAAATTGTTCTTTTTATTGTCGGCGTTAATATTTCAAACTTTAAGGAACAATCTGCACGTCTGACAGCAGCCCGAACCCCCTCCAGTCTGGAGAACATCGCGTCTGTAAATGTCGATTGATCGATGTATTGATTGATTATTGTAATCTGCGGTGCAGATGCTGTTGCTCGCCGGATTCTTCACCAGTTGCCTTACGCTGCCAGGCCTGCTGCTGTATTCTGAGGCCGTACCCATCAGCATGGACAAAACTAAAATCAGCAAACCAGAGGAGAACATTCAGGAGGCGCCGCAGAGTGTTGTGAGCGCACGCACACGCTTACATGCACACACACACGCTTACATGCACACACACACACGCTTACACACACACACACACGCTTACATGCACACACACACGCTTACATGCACACACACACACGCTTACACACACACACACACACACACGCTTACACACACACACACGCTTACACACACACACACACACACACACGCTTACACACACACACGCTTACATGCACACACACACACACTCTTACACACACACGCTTACACACACACGCTTACACACACACACACACACACACGCTTACACACACACACACACACACGCGCTTACATGCACACACACACGCTTACACTTCCATACAGACATTCTTACACACACACACACACACACACACACGCTTACACACACACACACACACACACACACGCTTACATGCACACACACACGCTTACACTTCCATACAGACATTCTTACACACACACACACACACACACACACACACACACACACACACGCTTACACACACACACACACACACACGCTTACATGCACACACACACACACACACACTCTTACACACACACGCTTACACATACACGCTTACACACACACACACACACACACACACGCTTACATGCACACACACACGCTTACACTTCCATACAGACATTCTTACACACACACACACACACACACACACACACACACACACACGCTTACACACACACACACACACACGCTTACACACACACACACACACACACACGCTTACACACACACACACACACGCTTACACACACACACACACCACACACACACACACACACGCTTACACACACACACACACACACGCTTACACTTTCACACAGACCATACTTGCACACACTTACACTTCCATACAGACATTCAGGAGGCACCACAGAGTGTTGTGAGCGCACACACACGCTTACACTTTCACACAGACCATACTTGCACACACTTACACTTCCATACAGACATACTTACACATGCTTACACACACATGCTTACACACACGCGCTTACACTTCCACACAGGCATACTTACATGCACACTGGCTGCCCACTGCTCACGAAGGATGATAGTTAAATACAGAGGACACATGTCACCGTGTGCTGTGCTGCAGAGTTTCACAATGACCATCACTTCACTGCTCTTCACTTCACACACACGCGGCTGTTGGGGTCCCAGTAACACCGCGTCTGTGTTTTTAAATGCAGGACACCGGGCTGCATTATGACCGTTATCTCAGGGAGGTCATCGACTTTCTGGAAAAAGACCAGCACTTCCGAGAGAAGCTCCACAACACGGATATGGAGGACATCAAGGTAGAGCCTGAACAGCCAGACGTGTCGGCTGACTCGTGACCGCTGAAAAACTCTGGATGTTTCCGACAGCAAGGGAAGCTGGCCAAGGAGCTGGACTTCGTCAGCCATCACGTCCGGACGAAGCTGGACGAGCTGAAGAGGCAGGAGGTGAGTCGACTGAGGACCCTGATCAAAGCCAAGCAGGATCTGGAGGGTGGAAAAGGTGAGATCAAAACGTATTCTAACGTTACAGAGCAGGTAAAGATGAATCTGCCGATCAATATCTTGTTGACATGGCAACGGTTCCAGCTGTTGCCACGGCGCACGTTTGGGCACGGAGCGGATGAGGTTGAGAGGGTGGAGGTCGCGGCGTGGTTTTAAAAACATGGTTTATTTCGGCAGCGGATATGACCGTGGACCACCAGGCTCTTCTGAAGCAGTTTGAGTATTTGAACCACATGAACCCTCATACGTTTGAGGTGGAGGACCTGGACCGACTCATCAGATCCGTAAGACTTGCATCGCATCACTGGACGTGCCAGCTCATTCGTAGCCACGACCAATGACGTCTGTCTCATGTTCTCATTCAACGTTATTCTTTCTGTTTTATTTCATTATTACATTTTCTGGCTTTTTTCCATTTCGTAACGATGCACAGTGAAACCAGAGCGATGCATTTCACTGCACGGTGTAAATAAAAACCGCGCCTCCCTGCTGATGTTCTCCGCAGGCCACGCACGACCTGGAGAACTTCGACAAGGAGCGGCACGAGGAGTTCAAGCGCTACGAGATGATGAAGGAGCACGAGCGCAGGGAGCACCTGAGGACGCTGGATGAGGAGGGCAGGAGGCGTGAGGAGCAACACTATGAGGAGATGAAGAGGAAGCATGCAGACCACCCCAAGGTCAACCACCCGGTGAGTCCTGATGGACCAGAAATGTCAACGCGCTTCCTTCAGTCAGGTGACGCCTGCTGGTTGGAATGTGCAGGGCAGCCAGGACCAGCTGAAGGAGGTGTGGGAGGAGGCGGATGGACTCGACCCGGAGGACTTTGATCCCAAGACCTTCTTCAACCTGCATGGTAAGATGTCCCGGTCCGTCCCGCGTTCTCTGCACCCCACGGTCCTGTCCAGGTGCCTGATCTTCTCTTCTTGCAGATACGAATGGAGATGGCTTCTTCGATGAACAGGAGCTGGAGGCCCTGTTTACTAAAGAGGTGAAGAAGATTGCACGTTTGAATATTAATCATGTTCTCATCCTGACCGGGTCGTTTCTTCCAGCTGGAGAAGATTTACGATCCGACCAATGAGGAGGACGATATGGTGGAGATGGAGGAGGAGAGGCTGCGTATGAGAGAGCACGTCATGAACGAGGTGACTCTCTTAAAATACCTTTAATAAGCTAGTTCATTAGCTAGAATGGACGGAGCAGGTCCCAGGTTCGAATCCACCACCCACCAAGGTGCCACTGAGGTCACCGTCCTCACACGCTGCCCCCTGGGTGACACACGTGACAAATAGTAGGTGATAATAAATAATCCTTTCACTAACAGGTTGACTCCAATAAGGACAGACTGGTGTCACTAGACGAGTTCCTGATTGCCACCAAGAAGAAGGAGTTTCTGGAACCGGACAGCTGGGAGGTTGGTGGTGTCCAGTGGTGACCTGATGGAGGCACATCTGGTGGACTTAAACCGTATTGTGTTTGTAGACACTGGAGCAGAACCAGGTGTACACTGATGAGGAGATGCGGGAGTTCGAGGAGCATCTGGTTCAGCAGGAGCAGGAGTTGAGTCTGAAGGCCTCGGACCTGCAGAAGCAGAAAGAGGAGCTGGAGAGGCAACAGCAGCAGCTGAACGCCCAAAAACTGGAGCTGCAGCAGGTACGCAAACACGTCAATCACCAGTCTGAAATGTGGAATGATCTGCTACACTCTCAGGCCATTTTCCCACAATTTGGAGATCTAAATGATCACATGATGGACCTGGAATTTCCAGCTTTACACTTTTTGGGGTTTTTTTGTGTTGCTCTCAGGCTGTGGAGCACATGGAGCGGCTGAAGACCCAGAGAGTGGAACCCCCATCTGAAGTCCACGGTGAGTTACACCACACGGAGCGCTGCTCTAGCAATATGAGACTAACAATTCCCTCTTCACGGGGTCTCCGGTCCCAGTCCACTCTGTTCTCCGTTGTTGTCCCTGGCTGGTGGGACAACTTGTCCTGCTCCATTCGACTAGCCGAGACGACCACCACCTTTAAGAAGCAGCTGAAAACCCGCTAGTATTTCAGACGAGTCAAACACACACTCACACTCACAAAAAAATCGTCTAGAACGTCACAGTTCCCCAGCACGTTCTATTCCTGACAAGTTCGGCCTTTATCGGGGTTCTTAGTTCTGTAACTCAAAATCTATAGAAACCGAACGAGAATTGCTGGTGTCGTCCTGTAAGTCTCTTTGGATAAAAGTGTCTTCCGAGTAAAGTAATGAATATAATCATTTTGCTCTTTGTTTTGCTGGTTTTGAAATGATTCCTCTCCTGGTTCAGTTGAAGGAAACGCAGTTCCACAGGAAGAGCAGAACGTCCAGGCCCCCGGCGCAGGTCAACTTTCAGCCCAGCAGCACCAGAACCTGCACCCGGACCCACAGGTCCTCCAGGCCGGTCACCAACAACAACCGCCGCCGGCCGTACCCCAGGCCCAGCACGCCGTCCCCTAGGCGCAACGACCGGGTCGTGTGTGTGTGTGTGTGTGTGTGTGTGTGTGTTTTATATGCAGGTCTGCCTCCTCACCCCTCACTACACCGTATACCGGTGTGGACGCAGCTGTGGGCCACACCCAGAGTTCCACCTCCTGACGCACATTTTAATTCCACTGGTCTTTAGAAACCAGGCAGTGACCTTTATATACGTTTAGCCCCGCCCCTTTTGATGACTGGTTGTGTGTGTGTGTGTGTGTAGTTGTGTTTTGCACAGTACTGGATGAGGGATTCAGAAAATGATTCAGACTAATTAAAAATAGTTTATTTAAATGGAAAATTGGATTTTAAAGTCCTGGTGGAAGACTCTCTGGACCAGGTGAGATAGCCCAGTGTTCGTCCTGGTCTCCGATGTGGACAGGAAATGAACAGTCTCTTCCTCAGACCCTCGAGGATTAATTAAAGAGTTAAACTGCTTTACTGCTGTTTCTTTATTAATCATCACACACGTGGGATGAAGACGTGTGTGTAAAAAAAGAAGACACTCCTCCTCACACTCATTCACAGGCCAGCGGTGGACAGTCAGCGTATCCTGCCTGTACTCCAACACACCACGGGAGTTGAACGTTCACGTCTGAATATGATCTTTAACGGGGTCTGTGCTGATGATGATGATGATGAAGATATTTGGCTGGTGGGCCACTTTGGGATTATGTGACCCACCTGAGGGACAGGTGTTAGCTGGTCTGCAGGTATGGTGGGGTTTGCCAGAGTTGCCAGCAGGGCTCATCTGTAGCTCTGATCTCCTCACCCAGGAACTGTCTGGGGTCTCCAGGTCCTTCTGCACTTCTGGTCAACGGTTCATCGAGGAGAATTGCTTTCACAGTAAACCATTTTACTCCAATGGGATTTTTTTTTTAAGGTCATTTATTAGTGGAACAGTAAATATGTTAAATCCATGCGAATTATTTAATATAAATTGATTATATGTTTTATTTAAAAATGAAATTAACATGTAAAAAGACACTAAACTAAATGAATGAAATTGTGTTTGTGATTTCCGAACCCGAACTGTCATGACTGTGGGAGTAGCTGCTGTGCAGGAAGCACAGGAGCAGCAACCAATGACTACACAGGCGCTTACCCCGCAATAAACGCGGCTAATTGATCTATACGTTCGGGAAAATTCAGAGGGATTTGATTGGCTGAGCCACAACTCAGGTGGGCGGAGCCTGACACCAAACTGTTAATAGGTTGCTTTCATGAGTGTCTTATTATACATGCGTATAGCGACATTAAAACGCATTCTATATTATTCTGTTCAGGCGCTTGTTACTGTAATAGTTTAAGATTAAAAGGTATAATCTCAAGAAAATCACATTCAAATTAATTAGTTGGTGACATTTAAAGCCAACCGACCCTAGTTTGTACATAAATGGGAAAATTAACAGGAGCAAATTGGAGAATATTTCATATTTAACCGATTCAGCTTCACCTGTGCAAATGAAGGAAATGCAGAGATCAGATCAGTCGGTGGCCAGTTATGAGACGAGTTACCTGGCTACTCGACTCGCACCCGATCAGGAACTCGGGAGGCAGCAGCGGACAGGCAGGTGGTTCAACACGGATTTTATTCAAACCTTCCGTCCACGAGCGACATGAGCAGAACGTACATAGAAAACATGAGGACGCGAAGGACGGGCACAGAGGAGGAGGAGAAGAAGAAATGGGCAAAGAACGGCCACAGCGGAGCAGAAGAGAGGAGAAGAAACTACAAGTCCTGCTTAGCGACATTTTTTGCATTTTCGTTTTGTACAAAAAAATAAATTAATGAAAATCTCTTTCAAGTTTGCAGGAGTTCATAACAAAACCAAAAGCGAAACCCGTGTGAGAATAATACCAACAGTGCGTCTGGCTGTCAGGCGGGTTAGAAAAGTAAAAAAAAAAAAAAAAAAAAAAAAGGCTGCAGAGAAGAGAAGAAAGGGGCGTGGCCACGGGGCGGGGCAGGCCGCTTAGGAGCGCAGGGTCGGAGCGTTACCTCGAGAACACCCTCGCTTGTAGTTCTGCTGGTAGCCGTCCTGTAAAGAGGACGGGAGAAGGGGTCAGGACCCGTCACCGTCCCGCTCGTTTACGCCGGCCGCCTCTTACCCTCTGGTAGTTACTGCCGTTGTAGTCGCGGCCGCCGAACTGGCTCGGACCGTAACCCCCGGCAACGCCACTAGGGAACGGTGCCCGATAGCCATCATAGCTTCCTACAACACAGACATCTGAGCAGGTCAGGGGGGCGGAGTTACCTGGGACGAGGCAGTTAAAGGCACACACACCCCTGAAGCCGTTGGACGATCCTCTGTAGCCGTTGAGCGCCGCACGAGCAGGTCGGGCAGTTCCGCGGCTCATGGCCCCGCCCCTGCTGTTGCTGAAGAACGGCTGCCCCGCCCGGCTAAACCCCGCCCCCAGGCCAACAGCCTGCTGTGAGATGGACTGATGGTCTTGTGGGTGAAACGAACCTGAACACACGAAGAAGAAAGATGAATGGAACGTGGAATACGTGCGCTCCTTCTAGAACTTCCCCGCCTGCTTCTCACCAGGCTGCATCTCCGGCTGCTCCATGGCGTGAGGAGGTTGGCTGAAAGTGGGGAAGTAGCTGCTCTCGAACGGAGCGGGAAGATTTTGAGACTCCACCTCAGCAGAGGGCGCATGTGTGTTGAAGACCTGGACATATAAATGAAAGGAGGGAGAGAACCAGCGAGAACCATGGTCAGGAGAAGCAGATGGAGGCGGAACCAGGGGGCGGGCTGCGTACCGCTTGCATGGACTGGAAGGGCGCGGCGTTGACGTTGATGCCCCCGCTGTGGAGGGGTTTGGAGGGGGGCTGCTCTGGTGACAGGGAGGTCTGAGGAGACATGAATTTTCATTTACTAGATACACCGCAGAGGTGGGAACCTTCACTGGTATCGTGATGCGTCCCATAACTTTCCTACTTCCCGGTGAGTTAATGTCTGAAACGTGTCACAACCCCTCCCTCTACCTCATACGGTCATTTTTCATGACGTCAGGTGAGCGTGGACTGAGCACAGACATTTGGAACTCCGGGAGAATCAGCGTTAGAAGACACCGCGATGCCTCGGTTATGAGATGAAGTTACCTGCGTAGGGACAGCGGGGTCCCCGTGCGGGTGTGGCTGCTGGTAGAGGGGGGGACTAACGAAAGCCTGAGCAGAAGAGAGAACCGCAGTCAGGCCTGTGCAGCCAGTGGCGTACAAGATATCGGGGCGTGGCCGCGTCTCACCTGCGGGCCCTGCGGTTGGATGGGCGCGGCGCCGGGCGGGGTCAGTCTGGGTTCTGTGCACACGAGACAGGTTTCTGTATAAAAGGGGTGTCGAGTTCACGCGCGGAGTCGCGGTGTCAGATGGTGACATACCAGAGGACAGCATCTGTGACATGTCTCTGAGGGCGGGGCTTGCCGCGTGAATAGACACTATGGCCGGATCCAGAACCTGTCCGTCAAACTCGAGTATGGACTCCTACACACAACGCACACGTTGTATGGAAGAATTTCACAATTATGACACTGAAATAAAAATACAATTTAATATCATAAACACACACGCCAGCGACCAATCATTCCGCGTGACCCACCTGCATGAAGTTGTAGGTCCCCTGCATCTGGGCCATGAGGTCCTGCACAGCCTGCTTCCGGACGCCCGGGTCGGTGGGCGGGGCCAGATTTAGGGTGGGGGCCGGACTGGGCGGAGTTACGAGATCTGGAGCGGCCAGAGGTGCGGGGGCGTGGTTCTGTATGCCCGCCTGCAGGGAGGAGAGGCGGAACGAATTGAAGCGGGGCAGCGGTTGCCTAGCAACACGGCCGCACACCGCTACGTACCTCTGGCTCCGGCTCTGGGATCGGCGGGCGGTTTACGAACGGCCGGGAGAAAGCCGGACGGTCGGGCTGGTCCAGACGCGGCTCCGCGTTCGGAACCTCGGCCGCCGGGGGCGGTCCCAGCTCGGTGCTTCCCTCTGCAACGACGAAGAGCCGAGATTGAAACGTCACCCCGCCTCGTCACCGCGGCGGCGGTCACGTCACGCGGCCCGTTACCGTCCTCCGCCGGCTGCTCGTCCGGCTCCGCCGACGCCTCCTCCGCACACGTGCCGTTCCGGGTGCCGCTCTGCAGAACTTTATCCAGCGACTCCTTCAGCGCCTTGTCTGGAACGAGCAGCAGCGTTTCATCACCGGGTCACGGAGAAGACGAGGACGAGCGGGCGCGGCCGGAGAGACGGCGAAACTCACACGTGGTCCCGGCCACGGCCTTCTCTCTGGCCTCCAGCAGCTCCCACAGGTGCACGGACGCCTCCTGGAGGCGCCCCGCCAGCCCCACGCCGGGCTCCCGCGCCGGGCTGACCAGCCGGAAGAAGCGGTCCAGGCCGGCGAGCTGCGGCTCGGAGAGCAGCCGGCGGAGCTGCTGCCGCACCGCGCCCTCGCCGAGCCGCCCCAGCAGCCGCTGCACCTCCAGCAGGGCCTGCAGGCGCCGCTTCTCCTGCTCCTGCCGCAGCAGCTGCTCCCGCCGGGACGCCTTCTTCGCCGCCTTCTGGATCTGCGCCGGCGGAGAGGCGGGGTTAATCTGTTTTCTCCTGTCCCCAGACACGCATTTCCCTTCACTCTGAGACAGTGTCAATTATAAAGTCCACTTTATCACAGAGTCCCCCTGTTAGACACAGACAGAGTTAAATTCACCCTAGTTAGGCTGTCCTAGTTAGGGTACCGGGCCACTGTAGCACCAATACACCACCATAACCACATATTTCAGTATCGGTCGTACAGTGCAATAAATCCTGGTTCCTGACAACTGCTTTACAAGGACAAAACATGAAACAAACCAGAGGGTCACCACAGCCACCACCACCATTACAACTACAGCTTCAGGGATCTTCAAGTGGACCAGTAACATCATTATGGACACGTAATCTAGACCATGACACTGACTACATCCTGGACTTCTCCAACCCTACAACTGTAGGACTCATTATATCATTCCCAACCCTGCACTGACACCATTTGCAGGCTCACTCTACCCTGGAAGGGGGTCCCTCTCTCTACCACTCCTTCCCAAGGTTTCTTCCTTTCTTTTTTTTCTCTCTATTAGAGTTTTTTGTGTGGAGGTTTTCCTTGTGTGCAGAAGGGTCAAGTGTGGGGGGTGTCAACTGTAGGGCCTGTCAAAGCCCATTGAGACGTACTGTATGTGATTTTGGGCTCTATAAGAAATAAATGTTGTTGTCGTCGTCTCGCCGCGTAACGCACATTTCACACCGCCGCCGTCGCCACCATCTACTCACGTCCAGACCCAACGCCACGAAGCTCCTCTGGAGGTCTCGCGCGAACTCCAGGTTGTGGGTCACCTCCTGCGCTTTGGCCAATGCTTCCTACACGAGCCAATCAGAGAACAGGAAGTAAATAAAGGCGCTTCCGCCACTTGGACCGTGACCTTGAGGACTTTGCACGACGCACCATCTGGTCTGGGTTCAGCCTCTCGCCTTTGCACTTCTTGGCCTCGTAGTCGCTCAGCTTGACCTGACCAGACAATTCATGGGGGGACGTGAGAAGCGGCAAAGCGGCCTGCACACGACCACCGAGGAGCCACACCCACCTTCTTCTTCTCCATGTTGCGGACCTTCTTGTCGATGACGCCCAGCACCTGCCTGAGAGCCTCGGACGTGCCGGCCGCAGCGCCCAGCTCCGGACTCGCCGCCGACGGCATCTGCACGGAGGAACGCGGACATGTTAGAATACGAACTCGGACCGCTGAGAGAGCTCCGGCCCCCCCTGTCCCCTGTCCCACTGTCCCCTGTCCACACAGGCTAGCGGCTAGCCGCTAAGCGCGGACCGTCTTACCTTCAAAGCCGCTGCCCGAGAAAAGAGGGGAAATGTCGACTCTCTCTGTTCTCCAGACTGCGAGTCGAAGGGGACTTTTTACTTTCACCCACACGAGTAGAGAAGGTGAGAAAGTGGAGCCCCGTGGAGCGTTTATGCGGCTCTAAGGCCCCTTTAGCTGCCCGCGACGATGCCTGTCTCACCTGGCCACGGCGAGGACCCCTGGCTTCGGCCTGAATCAACATGCCAACAACGAGGGCAAAACACAAGTAGAATAGCGCGTCCACGACATTATAATATTTGTGAATGACACGAATGTGAATAATCGAACTGTAATCGAGTGTTTAAAAATGTAAAACTGTAGTACCATGCTGTACCACAGGAGGACGTCAGAATTCTTCCCAACAGCTCCTTACAGACACTAGTAGTAAACGGGTTGGTAGGACACAAGAAGACCCGGGTTCGAGCCCTTCTTACTGCCGTCATGTCCCTGAGCAGGACGCTTAACCCTGAGTCTCCCCAGGGGAGACCGTCCCTGTAACTACTGACTGTAAGTCGCTCCGTATAAGGGCGTCTGGTAAATGCTGTAAATGTAAATGTACCCGGATTCGAGCCGGAGCAGGACACTTAACTCTGAGTGTACCCAGGGGACAGTGGTGGCCTAGTGGTTAAGTAAGCGGCCCCGTAATCAGAAGGTTGCCGGTTCGAATCCCGATCCGCCAAGGTGCCACTGAGGTGCCACTGAGCAAAGCACCGTCCCCACACACTGCTCCCTGGGCACCTGTCCACTGCTCACTCAGGGTGATGGGTTAAATGCAGAGGACAAATTTCACTGTGTGCACCGTGTGCTGTGCTGCTGTGTATCACAAGTGACAATCACTTAATCCTGTGTCATGTCTGCATCAGCTGCCCGGTTTCCAGGAAAGTAACACATTGGCTGTGACAAATAAAGGACCGTGACTGCAGCGTGGTGACCGGGCCCAGACACTCGAGGCTCGTCTTCACCCCGGTAAGGCCTGGGGGTTAAAACGCCATCCACCCCCCCCAGGAGGGAGTAATAACGCGGCGCTGGGGGCACATACAGATAAAAGGTAATTATCCTTACAGGGTTATGTAATAATTAACAACACTTGCCGGACGTGAACGCTGCTTGCCGACTCGCCATGAGCACCAGTGCGGAGCAGAGGATCCCCGGCAGACAGATTCGTACGTTTTACAAATTAGCCACAGATCATCTTTCTCGTCCAATAATTCAGGCCACATGTTGCTGGGCAGCTTTGTGTGCCGCGCTGCCAGGAACGGCGGGTGGTGGGGACCGGGCCCCCTCTCGCGTGATCCGTCAGATTCCCATCATGCCACAGCGCACACAGGCCGGGCTTCTTGTCTCATTAACGGGGCCTTCGGTGATTTATTTGTTTGTTGCCGGTGGAAGCGAGCGGCGCTGCGCCGGATCCTGTCAGCTCGTCCCGGGAGTCACGTTTGGAGACAGACCTTCATCCAGCGGCCTTCTGATCTTCCACAACTAACACGGATCCATCCGTGCGTGTATGTATGAAGGGATTTGGTGCTGTGATGATGGTTTTAGGTTTCGGAGACGTGTGTGGATGTAATAAATAAATCTCACACACTGAAAAGTCCAGTGTGTCCTCTGTATTTACCTGTCACCCTTGGTGACAGTGGGCGCCATGACGGGCGCCCGGGGAGTAGCGTGTGGGGACGGGACTCATTACATTTACATTTCCAGCATTTACCAGACGTCCTTATCCAGAGTGACTTACAATCAGTAGTTACAGGGACAGTCCCCCCCTGGAGACACTCAGGGTTAAGTGTCCTGCTCAGGGACACGATGGTAGTAAGTGGGGGGGCGAGTGTGTTACCCACTAGGCTACTAGCACCCCTCGAACCCGCAACCTTCTGATTACGGGTCAGTTTCCTTAACCGCCAGGCCTGTGGTGTTGTTCTGGTTCCAGCGCTCATGGCTTTTTCTTTTGGTGGGGGGGTCTCAGGACATCATTAAAGCCACATTAATCAGGACCTGGTCACAGATTCAGCAGACGAACAGAAGGTGGCGTCAGTTTCTCAAGAGAAGTGGGCAGGAATGGGCAGTAACCGCACACGGATCTTTACCCCAACACACACACACACACACACACACACTCTCCCCAACAAACAAACTCCATCACCAACACACACACTGCAATGATGTCAGCAATGATGTTACATAGACTGACAAAAAAGCCCATTCAGCCCTCCTGACTGCTTCCATCTCTCTCTCTCTCTCTCTCTCTCTCTCTCTCTCTTTCATCTCATTCCCACATTTTCTACTCCTTTCTTCATTCTGACTAAATCCGTCTCCCTGGTTGACTGTTGACCCCTGTGCCATCCATATCTGTCTCCACCCCAGAGCAGGCGTCACTTTCCTCTATCTCCCTCCTCTCTTCCCTTCAATCCATCCATCTCCACAAAGAATATTCCAAACTTCAACTGGAAAACTCCACTTTCTAGACTAGACACACATATATACACAAAGTCAACGAAGTCATGTGAGGATGGCACAGTAAAAATGGCATTAAAGGTCTCCCGTTATGAACATTTATGAGCTTTTATTTTGGTCTTGTTGGTCCCTAATTCTGTATCTGAATTTTCTTTCTGAAATTCAGACTTGGTGCAGAATTAAAGCCACTTTGATACAGTCCCACAATGAGATTTCCCAGGACGCGCCGTTTCACTGTCTGTAGCTTTAAATGCTAATGAGGAGGAGAGAGGCGGGACGAGGAGGACTGCGGCCAATAGACATTGAGGTGACATTTGCGGAAATTACGCCACCAACACCATCCACCAACCACAATGTTTGGTGCAGACAGGAAGTTGTGTCGGCGTTTTTCCAGAAAAAATTATATGAACCCACCGGTTCTTCAGAGTGTAACATAACAAAACTAAAAAAATACATTTGTGCTAATTTTTACAGAGATAATGTTTTAGGGGAGGGGTGGGAAATTCTCTTGCCGCAAAAAACATGAGAAAAGGGAGGTAATCTTTCCCCTTGTGACGTCATAAGGGGACAAATTCCAGATCCGAACGTCAGAGCTGCCGTTCTCTGAATGGTGAAACAGAATGATGAAAGCACTCTTTACACCTATCACCATTTCTAGCCCCCGCAGGACCATAGACAGGCTAGAGGAACTCATAGTAATGTTAAATAATCTGTCATGGCCGCCAGTCCACCACATATCGGTGAACCGGAAAACCTTTGTAAGCCCCAAACACGACACTATAAAATGGCACCCAAATCAAACGAACAGGGCGAACTTATATGCTGAATTTATTTAAAACTCCTGGTAGATTGATGGGTGTGGAAACAGCATGAATTAAACAGGGTGGGCCATTTATATGGATCCACCTTAATAAAATGGGAATGGTTGGTGATATTAACGTCCTGTTTGTGGCACATTAGTATATGTGAGGGGGCAAACTTTTCAAGATGGGTGGTGACCATAGTGGCCATTTTGAAGTCGGTCATTTTGGATCCAACTTTTGTTTTGTTTTTTTCAATAGGAAGAGGGTCATGTGACACATCAAATTCATTGGTAATGCTTGGTTTTATTCTTTCATGAGTTATTTACAAGTTTCTGACCACTTATAAAAAATGTGTTCAATGTCAACCATTCCCATTTTATTAAGGTGGATCCATATAAATGGCCCACGCTGTACATGTGCATTTACAGTATTTATCAGACACGCTTATCCAGAGCGACGTACAATCAGTAGTTACAGGGACAGTCCCCCCCTGGAGACACTCAGGGTTAAGTGTCTTGCTCAGGGACACAATGGTAGTAAGTGGGGTTTGAACCTGGGTCTTCTGGTTCATGGACTACTACCACAAAGCAGCCCTGAAACCTGCCGCTGGGTTCTTGAAGAACAGTGTGTGTGTGTGTCTTTAATCCTGACTCATTACTACAGACATCTATCAGAATACACATCCCTCCATGTGTTCTCAGAGCCACACCACCTAATCGCTCTTCATCCGCTGCTCTTTTTATCTGCCTACTTCATCTTTACTCAACACCTCCCTCATCTACTCGGCGTCGGCGTATCCTTTGCCCATATGGAGGAGAAGAGAGTAGAGCGATTTAAAGGGAGGCCGAGGCTTTTATTCACCAGGAGGTAACAGAGAGAGCGAGAGAGGTGAGGACTCAGCAATCTGTTCACCAGCTGCCCGAATCTGTAGTCCTGCACCCCCAAAGCCCTGTGTGTGTCCTTCACAGAGCTCCACAGAACACTTCCATACCAGCCTCGACTAAGCAAGTTCACACAAGACATGCATGCTTATCTTTTCACTTTTCCTGTTCTCTCAACCAAAGTTGTGTTTGCAAGAGTTTCCATATTGTAGAATCAGTGGAGGACGAAGCACAAAACTAGAAAAAGAACACAAGAACAACACAGCTAAACGGGACAAGACAAGACAATGTTCAATACAAATTACAATGGCTACAGTGGGGATAAATACAATATTTTGACCAGTACTGTATTTCAGTAGCAGAGATTAATTCCAGCAATACATACGAGTGTGCAGTTATAGATGTAGCGTAACAAAGAATCTCAGACTACATACAGAAAGTATGGTACAAAACTCCAGCATTGTACTTGAGTTAAAATAGAGATACAGAATTATTATTCCATTATAAGTAAACGTGTCGTGACGGCGAGGTTACGTTACGCTCCAACTTTGTCCACCCCAGACACAGGCAACACGCAAAGTACAATTTAAAACAGCAACACTTTATTCGCTATTTAGTCCCACCAGATAAATTTGAGCCAATTTGGTGCTACCTTCCCCAATCACACACAGCAAATAGCGACAGAGTTCAGAGCACATGTACAAGCCCACAATTCGTCAAAATAGCAAATCACACAAATTCACACTCTAAGAGGGTTGAGTGGGTAATAAGATCAGTCTATGTCATGGCCAACGTGCCTCCAGCCCACTAGAGGGCACCTCACCAGCCTGGGAGACGACGACCCGGAAGAGGAAATGGAAGCAGGCGGTGGCAAGTATAAAAGTGAGGTAACCCCAAGGAGACACGCCCGCTCTTTGTATGAGTTTACTCGCCAGAGACGCTAGCTCTCTCACCCCGACCTAAGATAATTGTACCTTCCTGTAATACGACCTTCACCTGCCCACGACTTCGAGAATTGCCTGATCCCCTGGAAACCACGTAAAAAAACCCGACCGGAACTTCCTGGCTACAACCCCTACCTGACCCATCGGTTAAGACGGGATTCCATGCTCCCCTACCGTCCTGACGCCCAAGACCTACTCCCGTCCAGTCCAAGAACCCGGACCATCCTGAAACCCGCAATCTTCCGGTTCTCCTCTGCCCCGGTCCTTCCCAAAGATCCCGAACTGACTCCCCGCTGCATTGCAGCGTGTCCATTGCTTCCTCATTCCTCGCCGGCCAGGCGCCTCCGGTCCTCCTACCCCGCTCGCCCAGTGTCCTCTACCGGTACGACGGCTTATCCCCACGCCCAAAGTATGTCTGCAAGTACGTCATCGAATTCCCCCTGTGACAGTCTAGTAAATGAACCAGGCTGGTTATCTTAACCCCCATATACACAACATTCCTGAATATGCAATAAACACATACCTATATAAAAACACCTATTTAATAAGAAAAGGATCTCCCCCACGACTAGTACAAAACCAGTCTACCCCAAACCATGAACCAAATGGTCACACAAATTGTTGAACCAGAATTGTGTACACGGCGGTCTCCCTTTCGATGTATTACAGTTCTATTACAGTACAGTGATGTGTTGCAGTTCTAATGTTCAATTATTATGTTGTAAATGCTTACATAATCAAATAATTTTAAGTGAAAAGACAGTCTTCTAACAAAATTTCTAGGATTTATTTGACGTTCATCATCATAAGAGGGTGGTGGGGCTTGCAGTCTTTGTAGGTGTTGTGTTTACCTGCTAAGCGCTGACATTCCAAATTTTCCAGAAGTTCCAAGACTCTCCCGCATATTGATGCCCTCATATTGAATAAACTATCCCAGAAACTAGAGTGAGCAAACAAGAGCATGCAGGCACAAGAGTAGCGTGAACATCGCACACCGGAGAGGCACACAAACACCACTCACCTGGTTGAATCATTTACGGCATTTATCAGACGCCCTTATCCAGAGCGACTTCACCCGGATCCGTTAAATAACTCATAAGTCATGAATCTGGGGTCTCCACTGAACAGAATCCTTTGAATTCTAACTACACCATGTCTAAATTACATCTTATAATCATTCATACATCAATTACTACCATAAGAGTTACATAACTCATAGTTTCTTTGCACCACCACACTTAAAAATGAGGTATAAACTATGAACATTTCCTCCTAGTGGATTCCGTTGTCAGTGGTGGCCTAGAAAGTGGACCCGTAATCAGAAGGTTGTGGGTCACATACTGCTCCCCAGGTGCCCGTCATGGCTGCCAACAATGGTTGATGGGTTAAATGCAGAGGACAAACTTTGTTGTGTGCACCGTGTGCTGTGCTGCAATGTATGACAATCACTTCACGTTCACTTGAATCCAAGTTGTACACGCACCAAAAGCAGCATAACAATAATAAGAAACCCACAAACTGAGTGTAAGTGTGCTCAAGCGCCCCTATTGAGTCATGAACAGAAGACACCGTTGTCAAAACAGATCTCGATACAGAACTACTACAATTCAAGATTCAAGACTGGTTTATTGTCAGTGCAACAGTATACCGTGTATTGAAATAATGTTTGACACAGACCCCCCCCCCATAGTGACTCATAAAAGAAAAATATATACGTATATACACACTAAACTAAACTATACTAACTACCACTAAAGCTTAAATACTGTACAGGTTATCTCTATAGGAGAAAAGTACAAGTGTTCTGTACCAATCAGGTCGGACAGGACATAACTGGACAACATCATGTAGGATGCTGTTGTCCAGTTTCAAACAGGACACACAAGACAAGACAAACATGTGCAAAATTGTCAGTTTGTTATCAGGTGCAGAAGGATAGAACTTTATTGATTGTTTATCGGTGTTCTGATGATGGCGGTGCATTTAGAGCTCTGACTGCTTGGGGGAAGAAGCTCTTGCAGTGTCTGGCAGTTACAGTTCTGATGCTTCGGAAACGCCTGCCAGTCGGTAGGAGGGAGAACAGGGCATGTGAGGGGAGTCCGAGCTCGACGGATGAGGTGTTTCTTGTAGATCTGGGATATAAGTGGAAGTCGAACCCCGATGATGCGCTCTGCAGGGTCTTCTGCTCAGTGACAGTGCAGTTCCCGTACCAGACAGTGTTGTAGCAGCAGAGAACACTTTCAATGGTCCCCCGGTAGAACAATGTGAAGATGGGAGGAGGGAGGTTTCAGCTTTCTGAAGAAATGTAGAAGTTGCTGGGCTTTCTTGAGTATACATCTCCTGGAATTTCAGACATTGGGTTCACGAGAATAACTAAACCTGCGACAGATCATTCGCACTCCCAACTTGACATTCTAGAAGAATTTCCTGATGCTCCCCAGGAATTTGCTGCGGCGCAGGCACCTCTTCAGCGGTGATGGTTCATGCTCCACGTTTCTCACGAACTCGTGCTGAAGAAGCAGCTCAACACTCGGTCTCATTGCCGGATCTAGGGTCAGGGCGTCCTTCAGAAAACGGTGAAATGCTGGAGACCATTTATCCCTCTTTCTCAAGTGAGGCACTCTCTGTTTTTGCTCCCAGTACTCATAGAGTGAATTGCTGCTGGTTAAGACCAGAGGAAGTTTACCTTCTGCCAGTTCCAGTAGTGTTATTCCCAGGGACCACACATCACATCTTTCATCATAGTCACCACTGAGGTCTTCTAGCACGGACTCTGGAGCCATGTAAGCAGGGGTTCCAACAATAAATTCGGGCTTCTCCTTCTGGATTCTTGACATCAGACCAAAATCCACAAGCCGGACCTCACCCGCATCAGTCAGTAAAATATTATTTGGCTTGATGTCCCTGTGCACATACCCTTTCTGGTTGAGATATAGAAGAGTCTCCAGGACTTCTTTTGCCACAAATGCTATTTGGCTTTCTTTCAAGGACCCCGTACTCATGTAGATGTTGTCCAGATCTCCACCTTCGCAAAGCTCCATGCAGATGTACAACTTTTGCTCCCAGTAGTATTTGTCCATGACCTTGGGGATGTTTTGGTGGTTGAAACGCTCCTGTAGCATACACTCCTGTAATAAGTCCATTAAATTGTCATTGGTGCAGTCTTGAATCTTTATTGCAACCAAGTGACCTGTTTTCAGATTCCTGGCCTTGTGAACTTTGCCAAATGCTCCTACTCCAATGCATTTTAAGATCTTGTAATCCTCATAGGGATTTTCAAATTTCAAAGATCTCCCCACCGTGACTGGCTGCTCATGTTGATCCTCATCAAGCAGTTGGTCCTGTGGTCCTGTGCTAAGTAAAGTAAAACAAATTAAAGGATCTTTCTCCTCTTGAAACTGCCGCTCTTCAATTAGCACATTTTGGAGCTCTTGGCCCTGCGATTCCTTCTCCTGCTGAAACGGCTGCTTCTCATTAAGCAGCTTTTGGACCTCGTGGTCCTGTTTCTCCTCCTGAACCTGCTTCTCTTCATTAAGCAGCTTTCGGACCTCTTGGTTCAGCAGCTCTTTTACCTCATTAAGCAGCTTCTGAACCTCCTGGTCCTGCGTTTCTTTCTCCTGCTGAAACGACCACTCCTCAATAAGCAGCTTCAAGACGTCCTGGTTCAGCGGCTCTTTTTCAACCTGAACGTGATTCTCTTCATCAAGCAGCTTTTGAATCACCTCCTGAACCTGCTGACTTTGGAGTACAGAGCATGCCCTAATTTCATCTATCTCCTTCTGGAGCTGCACAACTTGTTTTTCAATGCACTCTTTTATCTCAGTGACACTTTTCTGGAGTTGCTGAATTTGGGACGAACGTTTTTCTTGGGCCTCCATAAATATCGTTATTAGTTGTTGCAGTAGACGTGGATTCCTCTGCTGGTTACAGTCCTTCTCCTTGTCAGGCTCCATGTACAAGGAGCTGTTTTGCTGGTAAATATTCCTCGATCTGTCTTGAATACAAGAATTATTAGACATCTCTGTATACTCTGAAGACATGAGAAAATCCTTTTAGTTAAATACTTACTAGTGGGTGGTGTCATCACCAGGGAAGCAAAATGATTGGTTGCTTCTTGATGCTTCTTAAATAGCTTCAAATTACATCATAAAGAATTGCTTCTTTAGGACTCTCACGTAAAGCTCATATCAAGCCTTGTGAACTTTGATAAATCTTTCTTCGCTGATGCATTCTAGGATCTCTTCGTCATGAAAACAATGCGAGACAGGACTGTGAGCACCTGTGCGTGGAAATGAAATCCTGGAGAAGCGCAAGGAGGCCGGTGAATTACCACGACTGCGAGTGTAAACTCAGCCGAAGCTGCAACATCCACGGATGTTGACACTCGCGTAAAAAGACAAAACAGGGTATGAGAAGGCAGGGAGTCAGGATGGGAAAACAGAGAGGAAAAAAGGAACGGTCTTACTGGTAGAGATGTGATGAGAGCCAAGTCGAATAATCCTTGTAAACTATTCAATGACTGAGCGATCTGGTAGTGGCCATCCTCGTTTCTGCGGCACTCCCGGTCACGTGAGCAGAGTTCAACCTTCAAATCACCACTTAAACTAGAAACTATAGTGAACAAACAAGAGCATGCAGGCACGACGGTAGCGTGAACATCGCGCACCGGAGAGGAACACAAACACGACTCACCTGGGTGAATAGTTTATCGGCGTTATCAGTTTCCTCCTAGTGGATTCTGTTGTCAGTGGTGGCCTAGCTGGTCAGAAAGCGGACCCGTAATCAGAAGGTTGTGGGTCACATACTGTTCCCCAGGTGCCCGTCATGGCTGCCAACAATGGTTGATGGGTTAAATGCAGAGGACACACTTTGTTGTGTGCACCGTGTGCTGTGCTACAATGTATGACAATCACTTCACGTTCTTTTGAATCCAAGTTGTACACACACCAAAATGTTACAGATCCCAGTGCCTCGGGACTGGGACAGATTGAAAAAGTGTATTTGTTTGTGTCTGCGATTTCTGTATTTAACCGAGAAACACAGGCAGGAATCATTATTGTCGTTCGCTCGTGCAGGATTTCTTTATTTCAAGAAAATCAATTTAACTGTCAGGATTGACGGCACCTGGACACATCACATGTGCCCAATCAGGACAGCTATTAAACTCCTGTGGCTCCGCCCCTCGGCACCGGCGGCTTTTTGGTGAACTTGACCTGGCAGCAGTGTATGGGAAGTACCCACAGAGAACCAGAGGAGAACCTGGAGACGGTGGGTTTCAGGGCGGTCCGGGAACGTGGACTGGACAGGAGGACGTCTTGGCCGGCAGGAAGGTAGGGGAGCATGGATTCACATCTTAACACAAGGGGCAGGCAGGCTCAAGGTCGGGGACAGGCAGAGGTTGTGGCCAGGAAGTGGTAGTAGCCTAGCGGGTAACACACTCGCCTATGAACCAGAAGACCCAGGTTCAAATCCCGCTTACTACCATTGTGTCCCTGAGCAAGACACTTAACCCTACTGATTGTAAGTCGCTCTGGGTAAGGGTGTCTGATAAATGCTGTAAATGTAAATGTAGGAAGGTCAATTTGGAGTTCCATCGTGGTTTCAAGGGGGTCAGGCAATTCTCGAAGTTGGGAGCAAGCGAAGGTCGTAGATCATGGGTCTAATTATTTGGCCGTGGGTAAATTCCCTGGTGAAGAATCTCATTCAAAGAGTGGGCGGTGTCTCCTCGGGGTCACCTGATTTTTATACTCAACGCTGCCCGCTTTTATTTCCGCTTCTGGGTTGTTGTCTCCTTGGCTGGTCTGCCGCTCTCTGGTGGGTTGGAGGTGTGTTGGCCATGACACCCCATTTTCGGCCACCGTCCCTTTCCCAGAATGTCCCGCCTCTGCGCTTCTCTACCCCATCAGCTCGCGGTCGTGACAGAACCCCCAAAAGGCAGAGAAGGAGCGGTTGGAGCGCTTTCTTCCCAGTGAGCCATGGCACGGGGCGCCACGTGATGACGTCAGCGCAACGCGGAAGCGGCAATGGAGGCATTTCACCAGCAATAAGGAGGGACCACGCTGGGGAGCCAGCCCGTAGGTCCAGGACCGCCAGGCGGAACCACGGCGGGGAGCCAGCCTTAGGGTCCGGGGCCGCCATGCCGGACCACGCCGGGGAGCCAGCCTTAGGGTCCGGGCCGCCATGCCGGACCACGCCAGGGAGCCGGCCCGAGGGACCGGGGCCTCCATGCTGGACCATGCCGGGGAGCCAGTGAAATAAATATTATTTGATTATTACATTCATTCAATAGCTGCTATACCTCTTCAGAAACAACACACATACCTGTACTTTCAACCCATCAAACAACAATTTTCATAACATTACAAAACAGTTTTAACTCAATATGAGTTAAGCACATCAGTGGTCTTAACATAAGTACACATAAAAATAAATAATACACTCAATCTACCTGGCAGTAGTAAAATGAACAAAGAAACGCGCATGACGCGGCCACCATTTGACTGAATTACACGTGTCTCACACTTTTACTAACTCCTAACCATGTGACATCTCGCTTTTTCCGACACAGTCCGACAGGTGAATTTAGAAAGAGTGGTGCACTCTTCTAACCTGTATTTAAAAGAGAAAACACAAGCAGGAATCATCAGTGTTGTTTGCTCGTGCACGCATTTCTTTATCTGAAGAAAATACTGCGAGAGTTAACACCAATGACCCCCTCCAGTGATAGCTCCCCCTGGTGGTAAGACCGAACTCTTCCCTGAGTGTGTTCCAAGATATGGGATAAAATACAAGAAACCTTATTATGACCAAACTTTTGTGCGCGTCATTAAAAGCAGCATAACAATAATAAGAAACCCACAAACTGAGTGTAAGCGTGCTCAAGCGCCCCTATTGAGTCATGAACAGAAGACACCGTTGTCAAAATAAAAGTCACAACAGATCTCGATACAGAACAACTACAATTCAAGACTGGTTTATTGTCAGTGCAACAGTATACCGTGTATTGAATTAATGTTTGACATAGACCCCCCCATAGTGACTCATAAAAAATATATATATACGTATATACACACTAAACTAAACTATACTAACTACCACTAAAGCTTAAATACTGTACAGGTTATCTCTATAGGCGAAAAGTACAAGTGTTCTGTACAAATCAGGTCGGACAGGACATAACTGGACAACATCATGTAGGATGCTGTTGTCCAGTTTCAAACAGGACACACAAGACAAGACAAACATGTGCAAAATGGACATTCTGATGATGGCGGTGCATTTAGAGCTCTGACTGCTTGGGGGAAGAAGCTCTTGCAGTGTCTGGCAGTTACAGTT
Source organism: Denticeps clupeoides (assembly GCF_900700375.1). Lineage (NCBI taxonomy): Eukaryota > Metazoa > Chordata > Actinopteri > Clupeiformes > Denticipitidae > Denticeps > Denticeps clupeoides. The sequence goes on along the minus strand of NW_021630058.1, from coordinate 510,072 downwards.
CTGATGCTTCGGAAACGCCTGCCAGTCGGTAGGAGGGAGAACAGGGCATGTGAGGGGAGTCCGAGCTCGACGGATGAGGTGTTTCTTGTAGATCTGGGATATAAGTGGAAGTCGAACCCCGATGATGCGCTCTGCAGGGTCTTCTGCTCAGTGACAGTGCAGTTCCCGTACCAGACAGTGTTGTAGCAGCAGAGAACACTTTCAATGGTCCCCCGGTAGAACAATGTGAAGATGGGAGTAGGGAGGTTTCAGCTTTCTGAAGAAATGTAGAAGTTGCGGGGCTTTCTTGAGTATACATCTCCTGGAATTTCAGACATTGGGTTCAACGAGAATAACTAAAGCTGCGACAGATCATTCGCACTCCCAACTTGACATTCTAGAAGAATTTCCTGATGCTCCCCAGGAATTTGCTGCGGCGCAGGCACCTCTTCAGCGGTGATGGTTCATGCTCCACGTTTCTCATGAACTCGTGCTGAAGAAGCAGCTCAACACTCGGTCTCATTGCCGGATCTACGGTCAGGGCGTCCTTCAGAAAACTGTGAAATGCTGGAGACCATTTGTCCATCTTTCTCAAGTGAGGCACTCTCTGTTTTTGCTCCCAGTACTCATAGAGTGAATTGCTGCTGGATATGACCAAAGGAAGTTTACCTTCGGCCAGTTCCAGTAGTGCTATTCCCAGGGACCACACATCACATCTTTCATCATAGTCACCACTGAGGTCTTCTAGCACGGACTCTGGAGCCATGTAAGCAGGGGTTCCAACAATAAATTCGGGCTTCTCCTTCTGGATTCTTGACATCAGACCAAAATCCACAAGCCGGACCTCACCAGCATCAGTCAGTAAAATATTATTTGGCTTGATGCCCCGGTGCACATACCCTTTCTGGTGGAGATATAGGAGAGTCTCCAGGACTTTTTTTGCCACAAATGCTACTTGGCTTTCTTTCAAGGACCCCGTACTCATGTAGATGTTGTCCAGATCTCCACCTTCGCAAAGCTCCATGCAGATGTACAACTTTTGCTCCCAGTAGTATTTGTCCATGACCTTGGGGATGTTTTGGTGGTTGAAACGCTCCTGTAGCATACACTCCTGTAATAAGTCCATTAAATTGTCATTGGTGCAGTCTTGAATCTTTATTGCAACCAAGTGACCTGTTTTCAGATTCCTGGCCTTGTGAACTTTGCCAAATGCTCCTACTCCAATGCATTTTAAGATCTTGTAATCCTCATAGGGGTTTTCAAATTTCAAAGATCTCCCCACCGTGACTGGCTGCTCATGTTGATCCTCATCAAGCAGCTGGTCCTGTGGTCCTGTGCTAAGTAAAGTAAAACAAATTAAAGGATCTTTCTCCTCATTAAACTGCCGCTCTTCAATTAGCACATTTTCGACCTCTTGGTCCTGTGGATGTTTTTCCTCCTGAACCTGCTGCTCCTCATTAAGCATATTTTGGACCTTATGGGCCTGCAATTCTTTCTCGTGCTGAAACTGCTGCTCCTCAATTAGCAAATTTTGGACTACTTGGTCCTGTGGCTGTTTCTCCTCCTGAACCTGCTGCTCCTCATTAAGCATATTTTGGACCTCTTGATCCTGTGGCTGTTTTTCCTCCTGAATCTGCTGCTCTTCATTAAGCAGGTTTTGGACCTCTTGATCCTGTGGCTGTTTTTCCTCCTGAATCTGCTGCTCTTCATTAAGCAGGTTTTGGACCTCGTGGTCCAGTTTCTCCTCCTGAACCTGGTTCTCTTCATTAAGCAGCTTTCGGACCTCATGCTCCTGAGGTTCTTTCTCCTGTTGAAACGACCGCTTCTCAATAAGCAGCTTTTGGACCTCTTGGTTCTGCGGCACTTTCTCCTCATTTAGCAGGTTTAGGACCTCTTGGTTCAGCAGCTTTTTCTCTTCATTAAGCAGCTTTCGGACCTCATGGTCCTGAGGTTCTTTCTCCTGTTGAAACGACCGCTCCTCAATAAGCAGCTTTTGGACCTCTTGGTTCTGCGGCACTTTCTCCTCATTTAGCAGGTTTAGGACCTCTTGGTTCAGCAGCTTTTTCTCCTCATTAAGCAGCTTTTGAACCTCCTGGTCCTGCGTTTCTTTCTCCTGCTGAAACGACCACTCCTCAATAAGCAGCTTCAAGACCTCCTGGTTCAGCGGCTCTTTTTCATCCTGAACCTGCTTCTCTTCATTAAGCAGCTTTTGGATCATCTCTTGAACCTGCTGACTTTGGAGTACAGAGCATGCCCTAATTTCATCTTTCTCCTTCTGGAGCTTTTCAATGCACTCTTTTATCTCAGTGACACTTTTCTGGAGCTGCTTAATTTGGGACGAACGTTTTTCTTGGACCTCCTTAAATATCGTTATTAGTTGTTGGAGTAGATGTGGATTCCTCTGCTGGTTACAATCCTTCTCCTTGTGAGGCTCCATGTACAAGGAGCTGTTTTGCTGGTAAATATTCCTCGATCTGTCTTGAATACAAGAATTATTAGACATCTCTGTATACTCTGAAGACAAGAGAAAATCCTTTTTTTTAGTTAAATACTTACTAGTGGGTGGTGTCATCACCAGGGAAGCAAAATGATTGGTTGCTTCTTGATGCTTTTTAAATAGCTTCTAATTACATCATAAAGAATTGCTTCTTTAGGACAGTGTAAAAATATACACTGAAACTGCCTGTCTTTATTAAGCAGCTTTTGAACCTCTTGGTCTTCTGGCTTTTTCTCCTCCTTAATCTGCCGCTCCTCAAGAAGCAGCTTTTGGATCGCTTGGTCCTGTGGCTCTTTCTTTTCCTGAACCTGATGATCCTGATTCAGCTTTCCAACTTTTTGGTCCTGCAGTTCTTTTTCCTCCTGAACCTGCCGCTCCTCAATAAGCAGCTTTTGGATCTCATGGTCCTGTTTCTCCTCCTAGACCTGCTTCTCTTCATTAAGCAGCTTTTGGACCTCATGGTCCTGTGGTTCTTTCTCCTCCTGAAATGGCCGCTCTTACTGGTGGGAGGTGTCATCACCAGGGAAGCAAAATGATTGGTTGCTTCTTGATGCTTCTTAAATAGCTTCAAATTACATCATAAAGAATTGCTTCTTTAGGACTCTCAGGTAAAGCGCATAACAAAATCTGCGAGGGGCCTTACTTTAATATATTTCAAATACATAATATGTATTACTTTACTTTACTTTACTTTATTTAGCAGACGCTTTTATCCAAAGCGACTTACAATAGGAAGACACCAGCAATTCTCGTTCGATTTCTATAGAATATCGAGTTTACAAACTAAGAGCCCTGATAAGGCTTAGACTTGTCAGTGAAGAGCATGCTCGGAGATTGTTGGGTGCTAGACTAAGAAAAATTATAATGTATTTATACATTTTGTATTTGTTTGTGCAATGTGTACGCATGTGCGTGTGTAAGTGTTAGATTTGTCTGTAATATTTTTGGAATAAGAGGGTTTTCACCTTCTTCTTAAAAGTGGTGATTATCTCGGCTAGTCGTGTGGAGGAGGGCAGGTTGTTCCACCAGCCAGGGACAACAACGGAGAACAGACATGATTGGAATCGGAGACCCCGTGAAGAAGGAATTTTTAGTCTCCTTTCGTTTGCCGATCTGAGAGAGCATGCAGGAGTGTAGCTAGGTAGTATTGTGTTGATGTAGGAGGTAGTATTGTAGCTTCTGTGCAGGAGTGTAGCTAGGTAGTAGTGTGTTGATGTAGGAGGGCGCAGTTCCATTTACAGCCCTGTAGGCAAGCATCAAGGATTTGAACTCAATGCGAGCAGCTACCGGGAGCCAGTGGAGGGAGGTAAGAAGAGGTGTAACATGGGTGTATTTTGGCTGATTGAAAATGAGACGGGCTGCCATATTTTGGATCATCTGGAGTGGTTTTATGGTGACTGCAGAGGCTCCAGCCAGGAGAGAGTTACAGTAGTCGAGTTTGGAGATGACCATTGCCTGGACGAGGAGCTGCGTAGCCTGTTGTGAGAGAAAAGGCCGAATCTTGCGAATGTTGTAGAGAGTGAACCTGCAGGATCTGGAGATCGCAGCAACATGATGGTTCAAACTCAGTTTGTTATCTATCCAAACTCCAAGGCTTTTTGCAGATGCCGTGGGTGTTAACAATAGCGATCCAATTTGAATTGAAAGGTTTTGCTGAGGAGAATTGTTGCCCAGAAAGATCAGAATCTCGGTTTTGGATAGGTTGAGTTGGAGGTGTTGCTCAGACATCCATGCCGATATGTCTGAGAGGCAGGCCGAAATTTTTGTTGCTATAGTAGCATCTTCTGGTGGGAATGACAGATAGAGCTGGGTGTCATCAGCATAAGAGTGATAGGAGAAGCCATGTGATTGGATGATGTGACCAAGTGAGCGAGTGTATATTGAGAATAGAAGGGGGCCAAGGACAGAGCCTTGTGGAACCCCTGTGGTTACCCTAGAGAGGACAGATGTCTCACCTCCCCATGATACCTTGAAGGACCTGTCGTAAAGATAAGAGGTGAACCAATCTAGTACGGTTCCTGTGACTCCTAAATCAGAGAGTGTGGTGAGAAATACAGAAATATGTATTCAAATACATAATAATATATAACATCGCGCACCGGAGAGGAACACAAACACGACTCACCTGGGTGAATCGTTTATCGCCGTTATCAGTTTCTTTGCACCACCACACTTAAAAATGAGGTATAAACTATGAACATTTCCACCTAGTGGATTCCGTTGTCAGTGGTGGCCTAGCTGGTAAGAAAGCGGACCCGAAATCAGAATGTGGGTCACAAACTGCTCCCCAGGTGCCCGTCATGGCTGCCAACAATGGTTGATGGGTTAAATGCAGAGGACAAACTTAGTTGTGTGCACCGTGTGCTGTGCTGCAATGTATGACAATCACTTCACGTTCACTTGAATCCAAGTTGTACACGCATCAAAAGCAGCATAACAATAATAAGAAACGCACAAACTGAGTGTAAGTGTGCTCAAGCGCCCCTATTGAGTCATGAACAGAAGACACCGTTGTCAAAACAGATCTCGATACAGAACTACTACAATTCAAGATTCAAGACTGGTTTATTGTCAGTGCAACAGTATACCGTGTATTGAAATAATGTTTGACACAGACCCCCCCATAGTGACTCATAAAAGAAAAATATATACGTATATACACACTAAACTAAACTATACTAACTACCACTAAAGCTTAAATACTGTACAGGTTATCTCTATAGGAGAAAAGTACAAGTGTTCTGTACCAATCAGGTCGGACAGGACATAACTGGACAACATCATGTAGGATGCTGTTGTCCAGTTTCAAACTGTCACGTCTTCGGGCTTACGGGGAAAGGAAGCGCAGAGGTCTGACATGCTGGGAAGGGTTTTATTATTATTAAATAAACAAACAAATACAAATAAACAATGGCGCGGTGGCCAAAACGGGAAATAAAAGGGAATAAACGTAAACAAACCCGCAGGCGTGTGGCGATTGCCAGAACTAAAAATACTAACACACGGTTACAATGTCAAGTTCACGAAAATGCCGGAGACCTGGAAGGGGCGGAAACATCCGGCATTTAAGCGCTGTCAGGATTGGCCACCGGTGTTGAGCACAGCTGCAGTCAATCCTGACACAAACAGGACACACAAGACAAGACAAACATGTGCAAAATTGTCAGTTTGTTATCAGGTGCAGAAGGACAGAACTTTATTGATTGTTGAGTTTATCGGTGTTATGATGATGGCGGTGCATTTAGAGCTCTGACTGCTTGGGGGAAGAAGCTCTTGCAGTGTCTGGCAGTTACAGTTCTGATGCTTCGGAAACGCCTGCCAGTCGGTAGGAGGGAGAACAGGGCATGTGAGGGGAGTCCGAGCTTGACGGATGAGGTGTTTCTTGTAGATCTGGGATATAAGTGGAAGTCGAACCCCGATGATACGCTCTGCAGGGTCTTCTGCTCAGTGACAGTGCAGTTCCCGTACCAGACAGTGTTGTAGCAGCAGAGAACACTTTCAATGGTCCCCCGGTAGAACAATGTGAAGATGGGAGTAGGGAGGTTTCAGCTTTCTGAAGAAATGTAGAAGTTGCTGGGCTTTCTTGAGTATACATCTCCTGGAATTTCAGACATTGGGTTCACGAGAATAACTAAAGCTGCGACAGATCATTCGCACTCCCAACTTGACATTTTAGAAGAATTTCCTGATGCTCCCCAGGAATTTGCTGCGGCGCAGGCACCTCTTCAGCGGTGATGGTTCATGCTCCACGTTTCTCACGAACTCGTGCTGAAGAAGCAGCTCAACACTCGGTCTCATTGCCGGATCTAGGGTCAGGGCGTCCTTCAGAAAACGGTGAAATGCTGGAGACCATTTATCCCTCTTTCTCAAGTGAGGCACTCTCTGTTTTTGCTCCCAGTACTCATAGAGTGAATTGCTGCTGGATATGACCAAAGGAAGTTTACCTTCGGCCAGTTCCAGTAGTGTTATTCCCAGGGACCACACATCACATCTTTCATCATAGTCACCACTGAGGTCTTCTAGCACGGACTCTGGAGCCATGTAAGCAGGGGTTCCAACAATAAATTCGGGCTTCTCCTTCTGGATTCTTGACATCAGACCAAAATCCACAAGCCGGACCTCACCCGCATCAGTCAGTAAAATATTATTTGGCTTGATGCCCCGGTGCACATACCCTTTCTGGTTGAGATATAGAAGAGTCTCCAGGACTTTTTTTGCCACAAATGCTACTTGGCTTTCTTTCAAGGACCCCGTACTCATGTAGATGTTGTCCAGATCTCCACCTTCGCAAAGCTCCATGCAGATGTACAACTTTTGCTCCCAGTAGTATTTGTCCATGACCTTGGGGATGTTTTGGTGGTTGAAACGCTCCTGTAGCATACACTCCTGTAATAAGTCCATTAAATTGTCATTGGTGCAGTCTTGAATCTTTATTGCAACCAAGTGACCTGTTTTCAGATTCCTGGCCTTGTGAACTTTGCCAAATGCTCCTACTCCAATGCATTTTAAGATCTTGTAATCCTCATAGGGGTTTTCAAATTTCAAAGATCTCCCCACCGTGACTGGCTGCTCATGTTGATCCTCATCAAGCAGTTGGTCCTGTGGTCCTGTGCTAAGTAAAGTAAAACAAATTAAAGGATCTTTCTCCTCATTAAACTGCCGCTCTTCAATTTGCACCTTTTCGACCTCTTGGTCCTGTGGATGTTTTTCCTCCTGAACCTGCTGCTCCTCATTAAGCATATTTTGGACCTTATGGGCCTGCAATTCTTTCTCGTGCTGAAACTGCTGCTCCTCAATTAGCAAATTTTGGACTACTTGGTCCTGTGGCTGTTTCTCCTCCTGAACCTGCTGCTCCTCATTAAGCAGGTTTTGGACCTCTTGATCCTGTGGCTGTTTTTCCTCCTGAACCTGCTGCTCTTCATTAAGCAGGTTTTGGACCTCGTGGTCCTGCGATTCCTTCTCCTGCTGAAACGGCTGCTTCTCATTAAGCAGCTTTTAAACCTCATGGTCCAGTTTCTTCTCCTGAACCTGGTTCTCTTCATTAAGCAGCTTTCGGACCTCATGCTCCTGAGGTTCTTTCTCTTGTTGAAACGACCGCTCCTCAATAAGCAGCTTTTGGACCTCTTGGTTCTGCGGCACTTTCTCCTCATTTAGCAGGTTTAGGACCTCTTGGTTCAGCAGCTTTTTCTCCTCATTAAGCAGCTTTTGAACCTCCTGGTCCTGCGTTTCTTTCTCCTGCTGAAACGACCACTCCTCAATAAGCAGCTTCAAGACCTCCTGGTTCAGCGGCTCTTTTTCATCCTGAACCTGCTTCTCTTCATTAAGCAGCTTTTGGATCATCTCTTGAACCTGCTGACTTTGGAGTACAGAGCATGCCCTAATTTCATCTTTCTCCTTCTGGAGCTTTTCAATGCACTCTTTTATCTCAGTGACACTTTTCTGGAGCTGCTGAATTTGGGACGAACGTTTTTCTTGGGCCTCCATAAATATCGTTATTAGTTGTTGGAGTAGATGTGGATTCCTCTGCTGGTTACAATCCTTCTCCTTGTGAGGCTCCATGTACAAGGAGCTGTTTTGCTGGTAAATATTCCTCGATCTGTCTTGAATACAAGAATTATTAGACATCTCTGTATACTCTGAAGACAAGAGAAAATCCTTTTTTTTAGTTAAATACTTACTAGTGGGTGGTGTCATCACCAGGGAAGCAAAATGATTGGTTGCTTCTTGATGCTTTTTAAATAGCTTCTAATTACATCATAAAGAATTGCTTCTTTAGGACAGTGTAAAAATATACACTGAAACTGCCTGTCTTTATTAAGCAGCTTTTGAACCTCTTGGTCTTCTGGCTCTTTCTCCTCCTTAATCTGCCGCTCCTCAAGAAGCAGCTTTTGGATCGCTTGGTCCTGTGGCTCTTTCTTTTCCTGAACCTGATGATCCTGATTCAGCTTTCCAACTTTTTGGTCCTGCAGTTCTTTTTCCTCCTGAATCTCATGGTCCTGTTTCTCCTCCTAGACCTGCTTCTCTTCATTAAGCAGCTTTTGGACCTCATGGTCCTGTGGTTCTTTCTCGTCCTGAAATGGCCGCTCTTACTGGTGGGAGTTGTTATCACCAGGGAAGCAAAATGATTGGTTGCTTCTTGATGCTTCTTAAATAGCTTCAAATTACATCATACAGAATTGCTTCTTTAGGACTCTCAGGTAAAGCGCATAACAAAATCTGCGAGGGGCCTTACTTTAATATATTTCAAATACATAATATGTATTATATGTATTCAAATACATAATAATATATAACATCGCGCACCGGAGAGGAACACAAACACGACTCACCTGGGTGAATCGTTTATCGGCGTTATCAGTTTCTTTGCACCACCACACTTAAAAATGAGGTATAAACTATGAACATTTCCACCTAGTGGATTCCGTTGTCAGTGGTGGCCTAGAAAGTGGACCCGTAATCAGAAAGTTGTGGGTCACATACTGCTCCCCAGGTGCCCGTTATGGCTGCCAACAATGGTTGATGGGTTAAATGCAGAGGACACACTTGGTTGTGTGCACCGTGTGCTGTGCTACAATGTATGACAATCACTTCACGTTCACTTGAATCCAAGTTGTACACACACCAAAATGTTACAGATCCCAGTGCCTCGGGACTGGGACAGATTGAAAAAGTGTATTTGTTTGTGTCTGCGATTTCTGTATTTAACCGAGAAACACAGGCAGGAATCATTAGTGTCGTTCGCTCGTGCAGGATTTCTTTATTTCAAGAAAATCAATTTAACTGTCAGGATTGACGACACCTGGACACGTGTTACGTCCTGGTCTAGGTCAGGAACGTGAACAATTAGAAAGAGGGAGGGAAACGTCACAACTGTTGGAACGAAGTGATTTTTAATAAAACAAAACAATACAAGTCACGCCTTGACACCAGTCAGGCCACGAAAAGCACCGGAAAGACTAAATGTGAACAGGGCATCTGTCCTGCGTATTTTCCCTCTCGTCTCCCTCTCTCCTTCCCTTCTTCCGTGTCGCAGCACTCCGTCTTTAATGGCATTACTTCGATGGGAGCGCGAATCAGCGTCAGGTCTGGGAGGAGTTCCGTAAATTACAGGCTCCTCCTACAATAATGGAAAAACACCAACAAGACAGAACATACAAACCACACATCACATGATCACGGGACGTAACACCCCCACCACCAAGAATCAACATCCCCATGTTGATTAATACCACTTTTAAACTCAAAAGGCCCGTGACATGGTTTCCGCTAAAACATTGTCCCCTCATCTCTTGTACTTAATCTCTAGGTTAAAACCCTGTAGTACCAAAGACCAGCGCATAATACGCTGGTTTGAGTTCTTCATACGGGCTAAAAACACTAGGGGATTGTGATCAGTAAAAACAAGGACAGGGAGTGGTGTGGACCCAACATACACCTCGAAATGCTGTAGTGCTAAAATCATGGCGAGAGCTCTTTCTCTATGAACTTTTTAGAGAAAAAGGAAACAGGATGATCAATACCATACTCATCCTCCTGTAGAAGCACCGCTCCTGCTCCAACAGCACTGGCATCCACCTCTAACTTAAAGGGGCGCTGGAAATCTGGGGCAGCGAGGACTGGAGAACTGCAAAGAAGAGACTTCACAGCCTTAAACGCACTTTGACAGTCCTCAGACCAAACAAAGGAAGAGCTGCCTCGAAGCAGCTCGGTTAACGGGCAGACCACGTCTGAGAAGTTCTTACGAAACCCCCGATAAAATCCAGCCATCCCTAAAAACCGGTGTGATTCCCGTTTCCAAGTGGGGACAGGAAAGGTCATGACCGCCTGAACTTTGGCCTCCACAGGCCGAACTTGACCCTGACCTCCTTCTTTTACTAAATAGGTCACAGTCGCTTTCCCAAATTCACATTTGGCAAGGTTGAGGGTGAGTGATGCTTGTTGAAGGCGCTTATAAACAGACTCTAGAGTCTCAAGGTGCTGGGTCCAGGTGGCTGAGTAGATGATAATATCATCTAGATAGGCTTCACAGCAAGGGACTCCAGCAAGCACCTTACAGATTAAGCGCTGGAAGGTAGCAGGCGCATTGCGTAAACCAAATGGCATCACCGAGTATTGCAGAAAATTATCAGGTGTAACAAAGGCAGAGATCTCAGCAGCACGAGGAGTCAATGGTACCTGCCAGTAACCCCACAACAGGTCTAATTTGGTGACAACTCGGGCAGCACCAACCTTATCAACACAGGCTTCCATCCGAGGTAATGGAAACGAATCTGGTTTAGTAACCGCATTAACCTTTCTGTAGTCAGTACAGAATCGAAATGTTCCATCCGGCTTTGGAACCAGTAGGCATGGACTACTCCATGCACTGCAACTCTGCACAGCCAGCTCGTTCTCAAACAAGTAATCCACTTCAGACTGCATCACCGCTCGCTTTGTTGGATTCAGCCGATACGGGTGCTGCCTGATGGGAGAATGACCGCCAACGTCAACATCATGTTGTATGACGGACGTACCCACAGGGACGTCAGAGAACAAAGCAGCATGTGACTGAATTAGTCTTGTAACTTGTCTGCACTCTGCTAAAGGTAAATGAGACAAATAAGCTTCCAAATCCTGCAGAATTTCACTATTCTGCAGCCGGGGTGAAGCTACAGGGACATTACGCAAATATAGTCCATCCTCAGCTTGAGAATCAGTCATAGGTACAGAAACTAATGCTGCACAGATAACAGGTTTTCCCTGTTTCTCAGCCTTGTTTTGTACCACCACGTTCTCTCGATCAACATAGGCTTTGAGCATGTTGATTTGGCATACTCGAGATTTCCATTTCCTGTTTGGTGTACGGATGACGTAATCAGTCTCATTTAACTTTGAGTCCACCACATATGGACCCACAAACTTGGCCTGCAAAGCAGATCCCACAATAAAACTAAAACCTGGTCACCAGGCTCAAAAGATCTGGAGACTGCTCTCTTATCACAACGAGTCTTCATGCCCCTCTGGGTCGAAGACAACGAGGCCAATGCAGCTGAACAAGCCTTATGAAGGCGTTCCTGAAACACACTGATGTAATCTAAAACACTAGTGCTGGGAGCAGGCTGCTCCGACACCCACGTCTCCCGTAAAAGTCTCAAGAGGACAACGCACAGTGTGACCAAACACTAAGTCTGCAGGACTAAATCCCAGGGACTCTTGGACCGTCTCACGAACAGCAAATAAAAGCAAAGGGAGTCCCTCATCCCATTCTTTAGCTGTGTCCAAGCAATAAGCACGAAGCATGGTTTTCAAGGTTTGGTGAAACCTCTCTAGCGCCCCGTGACTGAGGGTGATAGGCGCTAGAAACAGCATGCTCAATTCCAAGGTGGGACACCTGCTTAAAAAGACGTGACAGGAAATTGGATCCTTGGTCTGTCTGCACCACCTTTGGAAGCCTGAATAGTGAGAAGAACTGGGTCAGTGCTTTCACCACGGCCTTAGTTTTTAATGAGCGTAAGGGGATTGCTTCAGGAAAACGGATGGCACTACACATCAGTATAAGCGCGGATTTGTTTCCCGATTTAGTACGAGGGAGTGGACCAACACAATCTAAAATTATTTTCTCAAAAGGTTCCGTTAAAACTGGTATGGGGTACAGTGGTGCAGGTGGTATTGTCTGGTTCGGCTTCCCAGCCAACTGACAGACATGGCATGAACGACAGTCCTTTGCTAAATCTGCTTTTAAACCTGGCCAGAAGAAGTACCGCAGAATACGATAGTAGGTCTTCGTTACTCCCAGGTGACCCGCAAAGACATTATCGTGCCCCAATGTTAAAACCTGCGACCTGAATTTAAGTGGAACCACTACTTGGAAAACAGAATTCCAAACCAAATCATCCGTAACCGGAGGAGTCCACTTCCTCATCAAAACTCCATCTTCCCAGAAATACGCTGCCCAACTTCCTCGTTACGAACAACCACAGAACGACACTTAACTAGAGACGAATCTTTCTGTTGTGCCCGGGAAAGTTGTGCTTTACTTACTGACAGCGACAGCGCACCTTCTCCACCACCTGCTGTGGGCGTGACCCTGCTGCTGGGCTCTGAGGCGGCTGCGCTGTGGACGAAAACACTAAACCCGGTGCAGAAATAAAAGTGTCGGTTAAATCGATATCACTCATCATATGCGACTGAGCTCGCGTTACTGCGCAAGCGGGGAAAACAGTCACAAACTCAGCGTCCACCTTGACCAGACTGGGTGACTCGGTGGGAGTGTTGATCACTTCCGGAAAAGGAAGAACTTTCCCACTCGCTAAATCATTCCCAAGGATAAAATCAACTCCTTGAACAGGCAGCTCAGGACGAACCACTATCTTACACAGGCCGGAATATAAATCACACCGCATTTTTACTAAGTGCAGAGGCGCCTTCACGATACCCAACTCGATCCCCTGTACTAAAATATTAGACCCATGGAATGAATCCCCAGAGAACGGTAAAAGACCCTCTAAAATGAAAGACTGGGCTGCTCCGGTATCACGTAACATGCGAACCGGGACCTCATCTCTGCCCTCTGGCGAGAGAGAGACGGTACCTCGTAACACGAACGTGCGTTCACAGCACGAATAAAACCAACCCCTTTTGGTGCAGGTCCTCTTTGCATGTGTTTCTTCTTTAATGTTGGACAATCTGCGATGAGATGGCCAGTCTCATGGCAGTAAAAACACGCCTGAGATCCCCGCGGCGAACTGGGTGGAGATCTAGAATATGTTCTGCCGCCCCGCACACCTTCTCCATAGTCCTTTTTCCGTGACTGTGAAAACACAATTTTATGTGTTAAAGAGTACTCGTCTGCACACACAGCAGCCTGTGCTAACGTGGAAACCTTCTGGTCATTTAAATGGGTTGCCACGACTTCAGGAATACAATTTTTAAATTCCTCAAGTAATATTAACTCCCGCAGCTGATCCCATGTAGTTACTTTACTTGACACACACCACCGGTCGAATAAAGTTTCTTTTTCTCTGGCGAATTCAACAAACGTAAGCTGATCGTTTTTTCTAAATTTCCTGAACTTTTGCCTGTGCGCCTCAGACACGAGTTCATACGCACTCATTATGGCAGTTTTTACCAGGGCATAATCAGAACTTTGCTGCACAGTGGGAGAGGAGTAAACCTCCTGAGCTTTTCCCACAAGCACACACTGTAACAAAAGAGTCCATACGTCCTCTGGCCACTTCAACGTGGTCGCAATGCGCTCTAAATGGTTAAAATATTTCTCAACTTCCTTTTCAGAAAACGGAGGTACCATTCTAATCTGCCGACTGACATCGAAAGCAAGTGGCGAGGGATCAGGCGAGGGTGAAGAATGGGAATATTTAGAAGCCAACTCAAGCTCCACACGTTTTAATTCTAGTTCGTGTTGATGCTCGCGTTCCCGTTCTTCCCCTTCCCACATTTTAGGCTTTAGCTCATGTTCCAACTTCTGCATCTGGAGCTGATGTTCCAGTTCTCGTTCACGAAGTCCCCGAACTTCCCGTTCGGCACGTAATTTTGCGGCGTCAAGCTGCATTTGTTTCTCCTGCAGCAACATTTCCTTCAGCCGCATCTCGGCCTCTACACCGCCTGCAGAATGTAACGATTCCTCCACCGAAGGCGGGCTACTGAGCTTAGAAACGGAACCAATGACACCCTGTTCTACCAGGCCGATTTTTACAGCTTTTAAAACAGTATCTTTCAACCGTTTATCCACACCAGTTAAGGGAATTTGGTAAAATTCTGCCACCGCCACTAACTGGTCCTTGGTGAAAACCCCACGAATTCTAAGGCTATGTTAAACAATTTAACGTCCTAACGTCTACCCGATTACCGAAATGGCGCTGATAAAATGAAACTAACTACGCGCCATGATAATACAAAAAAAAATTAAACGAACTGCATGCTGGGTAACAACCACGACCTGCGGTGACCTTGCATAACCCCGGAAGTCCAGCCCCTAAACCTGCCTTCACAACCCTGCCTACAGCCTCTCTAGTCTTCAAGGAAGTACCGGTTTTAGGCCACTTTAAACGCGGAACTCGCGGCTTCTCCCACCAGAGATGCTGACACGTACCTCTCCCCGGAGTTTTCCCCATAAATAAGAAAGGCAATATAACAAAGAAAACAAGAAACAGCGCCCGAAGGAAAGATCAGCGCTCGGCACGACCCAGCAGGGCGCGTCTTTCTAACCGGAGTTCAGAGTTTACGCGAGAACGCAGAGCGCAGCGAACTTACCCCGCAGCATATATCACTGAGACATGTGAACAGAGACAGTGATTGTGGAACGAGCCCCCATTTGTTACGTCCTGGTCTAGGTCAGGAACGTGAACAATTAGAAAGAGGGAGGGAAACGTCACAACCGTTGGAAGTGATTTTTAATAAAACAAAACAATACAAGTCACGCCTTGACACACAGTCAGGCCACGAAAAGCACCGGGTAGACTAAATGTGAACAGGGCATCTGTCCTGCGTATTTTCCCTCTCTCCCTCTTGTCTCCCTCTCTCCTTCCCTTCTTCCGCGTCACAGCACGCCATCTTTAATGGCATCACTCCGATGGGAGCGCGAATCAGCGTCAGGTCTGGGAGGAGTTCTGTAAATTACAGGCTCCTCCTACAAAAACGGAAAAACACCAACAAGACAGAACATACAAACCACACATCACATGATCACGGGACGTAACACACATCACCTGTGCCCAATCAGGGGAAACGAGCCGGCGTCAGGAACAAGCTGAGGGCCCGTGCACACAACACACCTTTGCCTAGCATCCTGCTCACCAACGTCCAGTTACTGGACCCTGGCCCTGAGGTCAGTAACTGGACGATGGACCAATCTGTGACCGCTCTTCAGGACGCACTGGATGACGCAGACTGGGGCATGTTTCAAAGTAGTTCCGGAAACATCAGTGAGTTTGCGGAAGCAGTTGTGAGTTTCATTGGGAAACTAACGGACGACACCGAGCAGAAAACGATCGTCAGAACATTTCCCAATCTGAAGCCGTGGGTGGATAAAACCATCTGCGACGCTCTGAAATCTCACACCGCAACCTATAACGCGGGGCTCAGCCACCCCAACAATGGACTCCCTGAAGTCCAACACAGAGAGAATGAGGAGGTGCTTCTTCCTGCGGGCTATTCAACAACAGTACATAGAACTCAAATACACTCCAGCACTTTCATTTTCAATCACTCTGGACTCTTTGCACAAAATTACTTTGCACAAAATCTTTGTGCTTTTTTCTCTTTGCACAATTTCTGGTCTTTTTACTTTTTTTAATCTTATACATTGTCTTTCACTCATTTGCACACCTTCACCCTATCTGTTACACATATTTTATGTTAAATAAATAATATTGGTTATGTTTGCAACATTTGCATATTAATCTTCATTGTATACTTGTAACATTTGCAATACTGTGGTCTGTGAAGTGATTGTCACATGTGATACACAGCACACGGTGCACACAGTGAAATTTGTCCTCTGCATTTAACCCATCACCCTGAGGGAGCAGTGGGCAGCCATGACAGGTGCCCGGGGAGCAGTGTGTGGGGACGGTGCTTTGCTCAGTGGCACCTCAGTGTCACCTTGGCAGATTGGTATTCGAACCGGAAACCTTCTGAATACGGGGCTACTTCCGTAACTGCTAGGCCACCACTGCCCCTGGCTCCCCGTCGGGGAATCGAACCCCGGTCTCCCGCATGACAGGCGGGGGTACTCACCACTATACTAACAAGTGGTGAGTACCCCTGTAGCAGGCGCAAAAAGCTTTTCACTTAATATCATACCGTGTATGACTATGTATGTGACAAATAGAATTTGAATTTGAATACTAACTACCACTAAAGCTTAAATACTGTACAGGTTATCTCTATAGGAGAAAACAACAAGTGTTCTGTACAAATCAGGTCGGACCGGACATAACTGGACAACATCATGTAGGATGCTTGTAACTGGATATGTTGGATATTTCAAACAGGACACACAAGACAAGACAATCATGCGCAAAATTGTCAGTTTGTTATCAGGTGCATAAGAATAGAACTTTATTGATTGCTGAGTTTATCTGTGTTCTGATGATGGCGGTGCATTTAGAGCTCTGACTGCTTGGGGGAAGAAGCTCTTGCAGTGTCTGGCAGTTACAGTTCTGATGCTTCGGAAACGCCTGCCAGTCGGTAGGAGGGAGAACATGGCATGTGAGGGGAGTCCGAGCTCGACGGATGAGGTGTTTCTTGTAGATCTGGGATATAAGTGGAAGTCGAACCCCGATGATGCGCTCTGCAGGGTCTTCTGCTCAGTGACAGTGCAGTTCCCGTACCAGACAGTGTTGTTCACAAGAATAACTAAAGCTGCGACAGATCATTCGCACTCCCAACTTGACATTCTTGAGGAATTTCCTGATGCTTCCCAGGAATTTGCTGCGGCACAGGCACCTCTTCAGCGGTGATGGTTCATGCTTCACGTCTCTCACAAACTCGTGCTGAAGAAGCAGCTCAACACTTGGCCTCATTGCCGGATCTACGGTCAGGGCGTCCTTCAGAAAACTGTGAAATGCTGGAGACCATTTATCCCTCTTTCTCAACTGAGGCACTCTCTGTTTTTCCTTCCAGTACTCATAGAGTGAATCCCAGCTGGATAAGACCAGAGGACGTTTACCTTCGGACAGTTCCAGTAGTGTCATTCCCAGGGACCACACATCACATCTTTCATCATAGTCACTACTGAGGTCTCCTAGCATGGACTCTGGAGACATGTAAGCAAGGGTTCCAACAATAAATGCGGGCTTCTCCTTCTGGATTCTTGACATCAGACCAAAATCCACAAGCCGGACCTCACCAGCATCAGTCAGTAAAATATTATTTGGCTTGATGTCCCTGTGCACATACCCTTTCTGGTGGAGATAAAGGAGAGTCTCCAGGACTTCTTTTGCCACAAATGCTATTTGGCTTTCTTTCAAGAACCCCGTACCCATGTCGCTGTTGTCCAGATCTCCACCTGCGCAAAGCTCCATGCAGATGTACAACTTTTGCTCCCAGTAGTATTTGTCCATGACCTTGGGGATGTTTTGGTGGTTAAAACTCTCCAGTAGCATACACTCCTGTAACAAGGCCATGCATTTGTCATTGGTGCAGTCTTGAATCTTTATTGCAACCAAGTGACCTGTTTTCAGATTCCTAGCCTTGTGAACTTTGCCAAATGCTCCTACTCCAATGCATTTTAAGATCTTATAATCCTCACAGGGGTCTTTAAATTTCAAAGATCTCCTCACCATGACTGGCTGCTGATGTTGATCCTCATCAAGCAGTTTTTCCTGTGGGCCTGTGCTAAGTAAAGTAGAGTAAATTAAAGGCTCTTTCTTCTCCTGATCCTGTTGCTCCTCATTAAGCAACTTTTGGATCTCTTGGTTCAGCGGCACTTTCTCGTCAATAAGCAGATTTTGGACCTCTTGGTTCAGTGGCTCTTTTTTCTCCTGAACATGCTTCTCATCATTAAGCAGCTTTTGAACCTCCTGTTCTTGCGTTTCTTTATCCTGATGAAACTGCTGCTCCTCAATAAGCAGCTTTTGGATCACCTCCTGAACCTGCTGACTTTGGAGTACAGAGCATGTCCTAATTTCATCTTTCTCCTTCTGGAGCTTTTCAATGCACTCTTTTATCTCAGTGACACTTTTCTGGAGTTGCTGAATTTGGGACGAACGTTTTCCTTGGACCTCCATAAATATTGTTATTAGTTGTTGCAGTAGACGTGGATTCCTCTGCTGGTTACAGTCCTTCTCCTTGTGAGGCTCCATGTACAAGGAGCTGTTTTGCTGGTAAATATTCCTCGATCTGTCTTGAATACAAGAATTATTAGACATCTCTGTATACTCTGAAGACAAGAGAAAATCCTTTTAGTTAAATACTTACTAGTGGGTGGTGTCATCACCAGGGAAGCAAAACGATTGGTTGCTTCTTGATGCTTCTTAAATAGCTTCAAATTACATCATAAAGAAATGCTTATTAAGAAGTCTCAGGTAAAGCTCATAACAGAATGCTTCTTTAGGACTGTACCTGGTGAACTTTGCCAAATCTTTCTTTACTGATGCATTCTAGGATCTCATTGTCACGAAAACAAGGCGAGACAGGACTGTGAGCACCTGTGCGTGGAAATGAAATCCGGAGAAGCGCAAGGAGGCCGGTGCATTACCACGACTTTAAACTGCAAGTGTAAACTCAGCCGAAGCTCCAACATCCACGGATGTTGACACTCGCGTAAAAAGACAAAACAGGGTATGAGAAGGCAGGGAGGCAGGATGGGAAAACCGAGAGGAAAAAAGAGATGTGATGAGAGCCAAGTCGAATAATCCTTGGAAACTATTAAATGACTGAGCGATCTGGGAGCGGCCATCTTGCCCTTTTAAAGGTGTCGCGTCACCTCGTTTACACTGCATTTCCGGTCACATGAGCAGAGTTTAACCTTCAAATCACCACATAAAACTAGAAATTAGAGTGAACAAACAAGAGCATGCAGGCACGACAGTAGCGTGAATATCGCGCACCGGAGAGGAACACACCTGGGTGAATCGTTCACCGGCATTATTAGTTTCTTTGCACCACCACACTTAAAAATTAGGTATAAACTATGAACATTTCCTCCTAATGGATTCCGTTGTCAGTGGTGGCCTAGATGGTCAGAAAGCGGACCTGTAATCAGAAGGTTGTTGATCACATACTGCTCCCCAGGTGCCCGTTATGGCTGCCAACAATGGTTGATGGGTTAAATGCAGAGGACAAACTTTGTTGTGTGCACCGTGTGCTGCGCTGCAATGTATCACAATCACTTCATGTTCACTTGAATCCAAGTTGTACACAAAGGAAACATGTATAAGGAAAATAGTAACGGACCTAGGACAGAACCTTGTAGAACACCAAACTCTACTTTACTATGTGAAGACCAATCACCATTGATGTCCACAAACTGATATCGGTTGGTCAAATATGATCTGAACCATTCAAAGGCTGTTCCCTTAATCCCAATAACATTCTCTAACCTGGCAAGGAGAATAGCGTGATCGATAGTGTCAAACGCTGCACTCAGATCAAGCAGGACAAGCAGCGTCCCTGATCAGAGGCCAACAGCAGGTCATTAACCACTTTAACCAGCGCTGTCTCAGTGCTATGATGAGGTCTAAATCCTGATTGATATACTTCATGGATATTGTTGCTGTCTATGTATGCGCTCAGCTGCTGGGCTACGACTTTCTCAAAGATTTTTTATATAAATGGAAGGTTGGATATCGGTTTATTATTTGAAAGCTGACTGCGACCAAGATCAGACTTTTTAATCAGGGGTCGAATGACTGAAACCTTGAACGAACTTGGTATGTGGCCGGTGCTAAGCGACGATTTAACCATTCTGAGTGTGTTCCAAGATATGAGATAAAATACATCTGAATCACCTAATTATGACCAAACTTTTGTGCGCGTCATACACTCCCCAACAAAAAGAAAGTGGCTCCTGCCATTCAAACTAAACTTCCCTGTCCCTATTTAAGAGTGTATTACAAAGATTGCTACCCATAACATAATGAGGGCTGTGTAGAGAAGGAAATGGGGTATGACTGTGGCTGTTGTGCCCATGTTATATAGTATGATATATAGAACTGTTGCATCTGTTGCAAAGGGTGTATCTGGGGCAAGGCAGTGACTGAACATGCCATAGTCTGTGTAAATGAGGGTTCACTCAATGTATTGTAAGTGAATCTTCGTGCAGGCCTTCTCTCACGGGTAGTACGTCTTATTGAGTCTGACTGGTTGTCATCACAGGTGTTCACAAGTGAACCATGCAGTTAATTTCCCTCTGGGTGCGTGTCGTCGTCGATCACCATGTCTGGGCTTTCACCAACTGCCTCATTTTCATGAGTACTTTCCACCTCTTCATCTTCAATCTGTGACTCATCACTTGACTGACCAATTTCTTCCTCTTCAGTTTGTTCTTCTTTTTCGTTTCCCTTTCGCTTCCCTTCAGACTCTCTGGACATTGTTTCTTTCCTTGATTCCACCGTATACAGTTTGTTTCGGGTGTCATACTGGTTTCACACTGACTATCTAAGTAAGTAATATGTATTGTCCTCACCATCAGACTCTCTATCTGTTACTTTGTTGCTTCATTGTACTGTTCTCAAAGGTTTTGAGCATTTATCCTTTCTCCCTTGTCTTTCTGAGCTACATCCATCTGTATGTGGCAAATCCGCAGGTATGTCATTGACAAGATGCAAAAGTCTGCTATGTAGGATTCATGATTTGGATCCATCAGCTTCCATTGCGACCTTGTACACTGGACTGTCGTTAATCTGTTGCTTCACAACATAGATGCTCCCAATAAGATCTTAATTTGCCAGGACCACCTCTTTCAGTCATGTTCCATACCAGTACTCTGTCACCGGGCTAAAGCACAACTCCTCTCACATGTTGATTTTGGTCTGCTTTGTGGTCACCTACCCACCAATGGCCAACTGCATTCAATTTGACAGTGTGCATGACATATGTCAGGGGGTTATTGTCGGTGTAAATGGTGAAATGACTCACGTAAAACAAGTTCTTAGCCCATTTGAGAGCTAAGAACTCTGTAGTTCTTTTCAGCTACAGTGAGGGTTCTTGAAGCATACCCTATGACTCAAAGTTTGCCCTCTTGCTTCTGGTATATGGCACCTAATTCCTTATCTGAGGCATCCGTATGAAGTACAAATGGCTAGTCAAAATTCGGATAGGCCAACACTGGTGGATTGGTCAATACCTCAATCAGCTTGCACAGGGTTCCCTGATGTTCTGGCATCCATCGCACAGGAGTTTGGGAGGAAAGCAGTACACCTTTCCCCTTTTTTTAGCTTAGGCTGCCTCCACTGGTCCCCATTGGAGCTCTACTTCAGAAGATCATATATTGGCTTGGCAATGCAGGAGAAATCCTGAACATACGAGCAATAGTAGCTCAGAAATCAAACAATTCCCCGCACATCAACCACAGTGGTTGGTGTCTTGTCTCTCAATGTGTAAACAGCTTCTAGATCTTTCGGGTCTATGCGCACCCCTTCAGCTGAGACCAAACGACCAACGTACCTCACTTCATGCTTGAACAATTCACACTTGGCTGGACGTAGCTTGACCCCGTGAAGCTGGAGTGCTCTTAGAGCTGTTCTCATTACAGTTACATGATCCTCAAAAGTCCCTGCATAGCACAGAATGTCATCCAAATAAGGAACAACATTCATCATGAAGTGAGACGAGCATATCTTCCATGCTTCTTTGAAAGGCTGCAGGTGCATTGTTTAAGCCAAATGGTATCCGTACCCATTCATACAGGTATAAGTGTTCTGTACAAATCAGGTCAGACAGGACATAACTGGACAACATCATGTAGGATGCTGTTGTCCAGTTTCAAAAAGGACACACAAGACAAGACAAACATGCGCAAAATGGACAGTTTGTTATCAGGTGCATTGCAATGTCTGGCAGTTACAGTTCTGATGCTTCTGACAGATGAGGTGTTTCTTGAAGATCTGGGATATAAGTGGAAGTGGAACCCCGAATGCGCTCTGCAGGGTCTTCTGCTCAGCGACAGTGCAGTTCCCGTACCAGACAGTGTTGTAGTAGCAGAGAACACTCTCAATGGTCCGCCGGTAGAACAATGTGCAGATGGGAGTAGGGAGGTTGGCCTTCTTCAGCTTTCTGAAGAAATGTAGAAGTTGCTGGGCTTTCTTGAGCGGGTTGAGTATACATCAAATTAAAAGAGGATTTAATGTGAAATACAACGGGCTTTCACCCGCTATACTCACCTCTCCTGGAATTTCAGACATTGGGTTCACGAGAATAACAAAAGCAGCGACAAATCATTCGCACTCCCAACT
This sequence comes from Denticeps clupeoides, assembly GCF_900700375.1. Classification (NCBI taxonomy): domain Eukaryota; kingdom Metazoa; phylum Chordata; class Actinopteri; order Clupeiformes; family Denticipitidae; genus Denticeps; species Denticeps clupeoides. The sequence continues at coordinate 487,701 of NW_021630058.1, read as the reverse complement.
TGACATTCTTGAAGAATTTCCTGATGCTCCCCAGGAAATTGCTGCGGCACAGGCACCTCTTCAGCGGTGATGGTTCATGCTGCACGTTTCTCACGAACTCGTGCTGAAGAAGCAGCTCAACACTTGGCCTCATTGCTGGATCTACGGTCAGGGCGTCCTTCAGAAAACTGTGAAATGCTGGAGACCATTTATCCCTCTTTCTCAACTGAGGCACTCTCTGTTTTTCCTTCCAGTACTCATAGAGTGAATCCCAGCTGGTTAAGAGCAGAGGAAGTCTACCTTCTGCCAGTTCCAGTAGTGCTATTCCCAGGGACCACACATCACATCTTTCATCATAGTCACCACTGAGGTCTTCTAGCACGGACTCCGGAGCCATGTAAGCAGGGGTTCCAACAATAAATGTGGGCTTCTCCTTCTGGATTCTTGACATCAGACCAAAATCCACAAGCCGGACCTCATCAGTCAGTTAAATATTATTTGGCTTGATGTCCCTGTGCACATACCCTTTCTGGTGGAGATATAGGAGAGTCACAAATGCTACTTTTGCCACAAATGCTACTGGGCTTTCTTTCAAGGACCCTGTACCCATGTAGATGTTGTCCAGATCTCCACCTGTGCAAAACTCCATGCAGATGTACAACTTTTGCTCCCAGTAGTATTTGCCCATGACCTTGGGGATGTTTTAGTGGTTGAAACTCTCCTGTAGCATACACTCCTGTAACAAGGCCATGAATTTGTCATTGGTGCAGTCTTGAATCTTTATTGCAACCAAGTGACCTGTTTTCAGATTCCTGGCCTTTGCCAAATGCTCCTACTCCAATGCATTTTCAAAGAACTCCTCACCATGACTGGCTGGTGATGTTGATCCTCATTAAGCAGTTGGTCCTGTGGTCCTGTGCTAAGTAAAGTAAAGTAAATTAAAGGTTCTTTTTCCTCCTGAACCTGCTGCTCTTCAATTTGCACCTTTTGGACCTCTTAGTCTTGCGGTTGTTTCTCCTCCTGAACCTGCTGCTCCTTATTAAGCAGCTTTTGGACCTCCTTGTTCAGTGTCTCTTTTTCCTCCTGAACCTGTTTCTCTTCATTAAGCAGCTTTTGGACCTCATGGTCTTGCGGTTCTTTTTCTTGCTGAAACTGACGCCCCTCAATAAGCAAATTTTGGACCACTTGGTCCTGTGGCTGTTTCCCCTCCTGAACCTGCTGCTCCTCATTAAGCATATTTTGGAGCTCTTGGCCCTGCGATTCTTTCTTCTGCTGAAACGGCCGCTCCTCAATTTGCAACTTTTGGACCTCGTGGTCCTGTTTCTCCTCCTGAACCTGGTTCTCTTCATTAAGCAGCTTTCGGACCTCATGGTCCTGAGGTTCTTTCTCTTGTTGAAACGACCGCTCCTCAATAAGCAGCTTTTGGACCTCTTGGTTCTGCGGCACTTTCTCCTCATTTAGCAGGTTTAGGACCTCTTGGTTCAGCAGCTTTTTCTCCTCATTAAGCAGCTTTTTAATCCATAAATATCGTTATTAGTTGTTGCAGTAGACGTGGATTCCTCTGCTGGTTACAATCCTTCTCCTTGTGAGGCTTCATGTACAAGGAGCTGTTTTGCTGGTAAATATTCCTCGATCTGTCTTGAATACAAGAATTATTAGACATCTCAGTATACTCTGAAGACATGAGAAAATCCTTTTAGTGAAATACTTACTAGTGGGTGGTGTCATCACCAGGGAAGCAAAATGATTGGTTGCTTCTTGATGCTTCTTAAATAGCTTCAAATTACATCATAAAGAATTGCTTCTTTAGGACTCTCAGGTAAAGCTCATAACAAAATCTGTGAGGGGCCTTACTTTATGTATTTCAAACTTTAATGTTTCAAACAATTTGTGCTTCGCTTTATGTCTGGTAAATTTTGTAAATTCTCAGAAATCATCAGAGTATTTAGAAAGAATGGCTGTTACATTTCAGACGCGATGGGGCTTAGCTAGTCATCAGAAAGTAGGCTTTAATGATGTTCTAAGATTTAGAACTCAAGATTGTCATTTTTAACAGATCAGATGATGGCATGTTCAAACAAATATCGTTCCATGTGCGTCTCATGTAATGTTCCCTGATCATGTTCACCTGTTGTATATTTATATAATTGTATAAAGCTATCCTGTTTGTGTCTGTTCGCCGTCAGGTCATTGTGCGTTGATGTTCCTGTCTCGTGTTATGTATTAAACCCTGTCATGTGAAGTTGTGCGTTTGCATCCTCCTTCATCGCCATGTCCATCCCAATGTGACATAAACATAAACAGCCCAAACCTATGAAGAGTGACTCCAGCGTGGTTGCATCAAATTGCGGATCTTACAAATTTTGGTAAAAATTGTAACAGACGTTACCACGTTACTATGAAATATCCTAAACCTCACAAATGTTCTGCCTTGCATTGTGTTCATTGTCGTGAAGAATTGATTCCGGACTCTAAGCACAAATGCTTCATTCAACCCATAAGGTTGAAAAAAATAGATAGCCTGTACATGTTTTTTGACTTTGAAACGAGAATGGTAGATATCATGCATATTTTATTTGTGCAATAACATTTACAGGAGAGGGGTTCACAGCCGAAGGTGATGATTGCGTGCATTAATTTGTGAAGTGGTTTAGACGACCAAGATTTTACGGGTTCACATTTTTAGCACACAACGCAGCCGGATTTGACAATTTCATTCTTTTGGAATATTATTCCAAAAACGGCATCACACCTAAAATTCCAATGGATGGTTGTCGTTTGATTTTCATGTATGACGATTGTTTTAAACAGAGGTTTATTGACAGCTAATCATTCATACACATGCGATTGGTGAAAACAACAGCTGCTTTGAATCTTACCACCGCAGAAAAGGGTTATTTTCCTCATGAGTTTAACACAAGCGAGAATAACCACTACATAGGCCCATATCCAGATAAGTTATTTTATCGATACGATGCTATGTCTAATAATTGCAGATGTGAATTTGATGATTGGTACAATGAGGTTGTGGGTGGTGTTTTTTACTTTCAGAAAGAACTTCGCCCCTACGGTCGAAACGATGTCGTGTTGTTAAGAGAGGCGTGTCTGAAATACCGCAGTGAGTTTATAGAATGGCCTTTTTGGTCAAACCACGTTGGCCTCATGCTGCATGGCGGTGTACAAGACGCACTTCCTTCCACGTGACGCACTCGCGCTTACGCATAACAACGCGTACATAAGACAAAACAAAGCATTTTCAGATGTCAGCATTGAATGGTTGGAATATATTAAGATATCCAGAAATGTTGACGTTCAGCACGCTCTGACAGAGGGTGAGATGGCGGTTGGAAAATACCGGTTCGAATCCCGATCCGCCAAGGTGCCACTGAGGTGCCACTGAGCAAAGCACCGTCCCCACACACTGCTCCCCGGGCGCCTGTCATGGCCGCCCACTGCTCACTCAGGGTGATGGGTTAAATGCAGAGGACAAAATTCACTGTGTGCATCGTGTGCTGTGCTGCTGTGTATCACATGTGACAATCACTTCACTTTAAACTTTAAACTCTATTATGAAAAAAATGGTTGGAAACATGGTTTAGAATTCAACGGGTGTATACATCATGGACATGATTGTAAATACACACCCACCCAAACACAGCCTTTGTCAAAGGTACCATACGGTGTTTTAAGAAGGTGTTTTGATGAGTAGGTTGAAACCCTAAACAAAGCGTACGGCTTAAAAGTTGTTCAGTGGCGTTATGCAGATGGTTATTGTTGGAAAATGTATATAAGTTATCATGCTACTAACCTTTACTACCTTTTTGACATATATATCCCACATGTATTAAACTCTATTAATCCTTTTGACATATATATATATCTCGCATGCATTAAACTATATTAATCCTTTTACTATGCGCACTACATTGAATCATTAGTCTCTCCAGAAACTGGTGGGCTAAAGGCTGTTTGCAGAACAGAATGACCGCGACCAGATAAGAGGAGGCCTGCAGCCGCGGAGAAGCAAGAAAAACAAGAAGACCTTGGCGATGGAGTGTCTACTAAAGAGACAACCCTACATGCAAATTATAAGCTTATTTGGTGTGATCCTGTGATGAATGTACCACCCTATTATTGAATAAAAAGAGAGGAAGCGGAAGAGACGGCAGAGCTTTTTGGAGGCTGCTGTATTGGTCGTCTCTGATCGCTCTCCTTGCAAGTAAAAGAACTCAACTTCTTCGTGTCATTCTTCTCTGGTTTATAAGTGTTGGAACGGCGTACAACTCTAACAGTTATGGTACTCAAATGCATGCCATTAACGTCTTCCTAGGAGCGATTACAACGGCTCAAGCACGCCTAGAACTATACTCTGTGATGGAGAAATTGGGGGACCATTTGCTTTATGTCTCAAAAGACTGTGACTGGGAGCCACCCCTCGGGCCGTATCTGGGTGATCTTACTGACGAGGAAGGTTCCGGGAATTATATTAAAGAATTTTGTTCAGGCGGTCTGATAATATGACGGCTAATGGTAAAACATCAATGAAGGCCAAGGGCATCACACTCAATGCTGAGAATTCAAAAGCTGTAAATCTACACTCTCTGGTTGATTTGGTTAACAGCTATGTAACTGATAGAGATGGGGCACAACATCTTTTAACACGTACAGACAACATCACTAGGAATAAAAGACACCTATGTGTAAATAATACTGTAAGATTGGCTGTCGCAGGACCATGCTTTTGTCTTGCATAGCAGCCATCGCAGAACCATGCTTTTGTTTTGCATAGCGGCCGTCTACAAGTAGAAATGTGACATTCCTGTGCCAATAGTTGTGCATGAAGATTCAACACCTCTGTTTTTCATGCCTTTTGTGAAATGGCAACGCTTGAGGTGTCGGCCGTCAGGACCGCCCACTCTCTTTGTCTTCCCCAGATGGGAGGCACCGGGGGCGTGACCTCAGAAACAACAGGTTCTGATTGGTCTGTGACAACTTCCTGTAGGCCAGTGACAACTTCCTGTAGGCCATGGGGTATAAAGGTCTGCTCACATGTGGGGAAGGGACTCCTTTTCTTTTCTTTTCCCAGCTGTCTTTCCATCGAAACCGGATCTTCTGGTTTTGAGTCTGCTCTATCATCTTATTTCTTCCCATGGCTCTGCCTCTTTCCCTCTCTCTCTGTACCCCTTTACTCTTTCTTCTCATTTTTATTTTCTCTGTAACCTTGGTACCTTTTTACATTCACGTGTAACTACAATTATTATTTACCGGTGTTAATAAATTAGAAAATGTTCATTTTAACCTCTACTGTGCCATGCCTCTCTCTGCCAGGTAACATCAAGTTGGAGTGGTTTGAATACAGTGCTTTTGTGTGGAGGGAGAAAGAGTTTTTCTACACTCTGTTTTCTCTCTCACACCACATGGTCTTTTTTACAAATGGTGATCCCAACGTGATACCTTTGCTCGGATGTGGATCTGTGACCGTAAGTCTTTTTTATCTGAATTTTACTGCATAGGCAGGAATAGAATCTATGTGCTTTAATTAATTAAATAAAAAGGATCTACATATCCTAAAAAGCCCGGGACCATAGAAACCGAGGCATTTCTAAATCCGGATCCACTCCAACAAGGTATAAAATGAACATGGACTAATTAATGTATCACTTACAATGTGGCATGTAGATTACATTGAACATCATAAACCATGTCCCACGGTGAACAATTTGATAATAACTGATCTGGGATTGGAAATTGCACTGTTAAAATTCATTGTTTACATTTTAAATTCATGTTCAGTATGATCAACATGTTTAGGACCAGAATTTATTTTTATGTGAAACTGTTTTTCTCTCTGAACATCTCAACAATGCCATAATCTCAAATAATAACTTTTAGTGATAAAGGTATTATTCTCTAATCACATGGCAACAAGCGGGATTTTTTTATTTGTATTTATTTTTCCGGCCACTGTTGTTAATAATCGTGCAAGCATTGTTTACACCTCTGGTTCCTTTTGGACAATGAGCTTTTTTTCTTCTTTACTTTGTTTTTCTTCCCATGCGTGATTCGTTTTACACCCGGTGGACTGTGCATAGACCTTCTATGCATTACCATCATCCCTGAACCATCCTGTTCAACATTATCTTGTTTAGGTCTCATGACGTTGCTTTCGACATCGGTATTAGCGGGTGATTTTAGGTGGGGTTTTGCTATAGCGAATCCTTTTTTCAATAGTGGTAGTGCCATTCGAAAAAAGACCTTGAGAAATACCACCTAGCCCTGCACCGTACATAGAAGGCACGCCGTAAAAACCAGGAATCCCACCGCCCACTTGGTTTTGATAATACGCCACATAACAATGCAGGTCTATCGTGTTCGGGTTTAAAGCCTTCATAGTTTCTCAAATTCTTTGAGATTGTTTCGTGGGTCTGAAATGTAGTTTTGTGAATATACACCTTACCGTATTTAAATGGTATGATGCGATTCTGATCTGATTTCACTTCTACAGCTATATCGCTGATGTGTGATTTCGAAACACATACATAGTGTGACAATATGAACCAGAAAACCCGGGTTTGAATCCCACTTACTACCATTGTGTCCCTGAGCAAGACACTTAACCCTAAGTTGCTCCAGGGAGACTGTCCCTGTAACTACTGATTGTAAGTCGCTCTGGATAAGGGCGTCTGATAAATGCTGTAAATGTAAATATCTTTCCCTGATATATGTACGCATCGTAGAAGGGGTACAAAATAATCCCCCACCACTTGGTATTCTATAATGTCTGTATAGACAAAAAGGGTGTATTCACCGCCGTAGAGGTAGGCGGGGTATGTTGCACCGTAATGGTTGTGTCAAAATGTTCGCTGTTCCTGAAACCTAAAATAAGATTACCGGATATTACTATGGTGACAGGTTCGACCGAATCTACATAAACCTTATTAATAACGTCGTCATAAACAAATGTATAATATTATGACTGTTGATCTCTTTGATAATATCCAGGATACACCCCCGTAACACACACTTTAACACACAACGTAACACACAGCATAACCTGTAACACACAACGTTACACACACAATATAAGACCTCGTTACACACACTGTAACACACACTATAACACACTGTAACAACTCAGAACACACATTATAAAGCCACGTAGCCCATACTGTAACACACACCAAAACGCACACTACTACACACCATAAGTCCCCTTAACACTCACTATAGCACACACCAAAACAAACACACACTATAACACACCGTAACACAAACTATAACACACTGTAACACACACTATTACAAACACTGTAACACACTATAACACCCCGTAACACACACATAACACACTGTCATGGCTGCCCACTGCTCAACAAGGGTGATGGTTAAAAGCAGAAGACACATTATAGGGTGGTAGTAGCCTAGTGGGTAACACACTCACCTATCAACCAGAAGACCCAGGTTCGAATCCCACTTACTACCATTGTGTCCCTGAGCAAGACACTTAACCCTAAATTGCTCCAGGGGGGGACTGTCCCTGTAACTACTGATTGTAAGTCGCTCTGGATAAGGGCGTCTGACAAATGCTGTAAATGTAAATGTACATTTCATTGTCTCACTGTGTGCCGGGCTCCCAGCACAAGTCATGGCTGCTACATTGATGTGGACCGGATGTAAGTGTTTGTTTCTGTTCTTGGGGACTGTCACAAGAGGTCAGCAGGGAGTTGCAGAGACAGCTTTATGTTTTCTTTGAAACTGCTGTCCTTGTCCCTACCTTAAATGTCCATTGCCCCCCCAATCGGTTGTGACAATTTGGAAAGGCACACAACTGTCTATATATGTGGTCCCACAGTTGACAGTTTATGTCAAAGATTAACTCTTTAATGCCGTGCGTATCATATGAGACATATTGAGACATGCATTTCTCAGACCAACTGAATTACCATGAGATATAAAAAGATTTTAAAAAATCATTTTCTGTCCATTATTTCTTGGTTCAGGCATTAATGGGTTAAGCACCAAAACCACACACCTCTACAATGTTTAGAATTCAGGTAAGTAGTGGAAAAGTTCAAATAACCAGCATTGTTTGAGCGGAATAATTCAGCCACGCCTACTCGGATGGCTTAAAAAAGTAATAGCACACCTCACACAATAAAGTACAAATTTATGATATTTAGCTTGCCAGTGTGTGCACTTCGTTGTGACCAAAGACATGCTATAATAATAAATAATAAAGAAATAAATCTTTTTAGAAACATTTAACTATTGGTCTTGACAAGATGTATGACTCAAATCTTTGTACACGTAATGTTTTTTTGGGCAAGACCCATAGACCCCACCAAGGCAAGCCATATGTCATACCATGTGGAAGTTTCTGGAAGTGTCATTGCAGTGCATGAATGGTTCTGCACAGGAAAAAAAAACGACAGCTGTGATGGCAGCTCACCTGGAGTTTGCCAAAAGGAACCTGAAGGACTCTCAGACCATGAGAAACAAAATTTGCTGGTATTTGTGTAGCAACCATGCCCTCAGGTTCAGCTCTGTAGGCCTATGGTTAGCTACGGGTTCTATTTAGCCCATAAACCACTACACCATGTTCGGAACAAACAATATCCTTTAATGCAGAGTCAGGTTTAATATACAACTTAAAATATCTAAAACACAGAGTTGAAACACATAGGTTGAGTTGGAGGTGTCACTCAGACATCCACGCCGATATGTCTGAGAGACAGGCCGAGATTTTTGTCTCAATAGTGGTATCTTCTGGTGGGAAAGACAAATAGAGCTGGGTGTCATCAGCGTAAGAGTGATAAGAGAAGCCATGTGATAGGATGATGTGACCAAGTGAGCAAGTGTATATTGAGAATAGAAGGGGGCCAAGGACAGAGCCTTGTGGAACCCCTGTGGTTACCCTAGAAAGGACAGATGTCTCACCTCCCCATGATACCTTGAAAGACCTGTCGTGAAAATAAGAGGTGAACCAATTTAGTACGGTTCCTGTAACTCCTAAATCTGAGAGTGTGGTGAGAAGAATTTCATGATTAACTGTGTTGAAGGCAGCAGATAGATCCAGTAGGATAAGGACAGATTATGTGCGGGCAGCTCTTGCAGCACGAAGGTCATCCATCATTGCCAGGAGGGAGGATTCAGTCAAATGTCTTTTCCTGAAACCAGACTGAAAAGGGTCGAGAAGATCATGCTCGTGGAGAAATGAAGAAAGTCAGGAGAATTTTGAAAGAAAAGGAAGGTTGTAGACTGGGCAGTAGCTGTCCAACAAAGACGGGTTTAATGTGGGTTTTTTGAGCAGGGGAGCAATGACAGCCTGTTTGAAAGCAGTGGGAAATGTTCCTGTTGTGAGTGAGGAATTTAAGATGTGTGTCTGAGCAGATGTCATGGGGGGCTGTATGAACACAGACCAGACTGGAGAAGTTTAGACACGTCCGATTCAGAGAGCGGAGTGAAGGAAGAATTACCTACGTACCGCTGCCCTGGGGTGGTTCCCTGGCTACATTCGGTATAAATGATGGGTGTCATGTTTGGAGGAAACCAGGCACCACTCATCAACAGGCCAATATCATACCTACAGTGAAGCATGGTGGTGGCAGCATCATGCTGTGGGGATGTTTCTCAGCTGCAGGGCCTGGGAGACTATTCAGGATAGAGGGAAAGGTGACTTCAGCAATGTACAGACACATCCTGGATAAAGACTTGCTCCAGAGTGCTCTAAGCATACAGACTCTAAGCACACAGCCAATATATCAAAGGAGTGACTTCATGACATCAGGACAACTCTGTGAATGTCCTTGAGTGGCTCAGCCAGATCTCAGACATGAATCCGATTGAACGTCTCTGGAGAGATTTTAAAATGGCTGTGCACCAATGGTTCAATGCTCTAACCATCCTGATGGAGCTTGAGAGGTGCTGCCAAGCTAAGGAGAGGTGTGCCAAGCTTGTGGCATCATGTGGCATCTTAAGCTGTAATTGCTGAAAAGGTCCAACAACAAATTACTGAGCACTTATACTTATGTACATGTCCTTGTTTTTAATCAATTTGCCAAAACCTCAAGTGAACGTTTTTCATGTTGTCATTATGAGGTGTTATGTGTAGAAATCTGAGGATATTTTCTGGATATTTGTCCCAGAGGAGCTATTTAAAAGGCAGAGTGGAGAGTACACACAAATAGACGCAACAGATGAGACAAAATAACAATGTGTGTGTGAAGTTTGACACATATTTCTACAGAACAATGGCAAAGGTCTTCGGGTCTTCTGATCAGTGATTGTATAGGTGACATCAGACAAACCTCAGTTTATTTTTCATGATAATCATACATTTTTGGATTTTTTTGACAACATGCTCTAAATGAAGAAGAGTCTGAATCAGTTTCAGTGGAAATCTGACAACTGGAAAGAGGAGAAATAAAATGAGATATAACAAATGAGGGGGATTGTGGGTAAACCACACCAGTGAGACAGGAAGTGGAACCTTTCACCCTTGTTCCTTTTGCGTGACTGGCTGCAGTTTGGGCCTCTTCACCCTGGAGGACAGGGCATCTCTGTCTCACACACACACAGCATGTTATCTCTGAAACCCGAGTGGGTCCAGTCCTGTACTCAAGCAGCGCCGGGCCCAGAGGACGTTTTTCGAACCTCGCCTGGGACAGGGGGCTCACCGAGGTCCCAGGTCACGTGACCACCGCAGAGCGGAGTTTACCCAATCAGCTGTCAGTCACAATCAGCCTCTTCCCAGGCTGGGTTACACACCCTGAAATGAACAGCCTGAGACAGTGGGTGGGACTTACTGAGCTGCTCAGTAGTTGTAATTTGATTAGAGGAAATAAACGAGTGTTAATGAGTGTCAGTGTTGTACACATGTTTTCAGGCCATAACTCTTCTCGTTGCTGCCAAACCATCACCAGATGCGCTACCCCACGTCTCCTCCTGCTACACCTGACCCATCACGGCATTAAGGACCCCAGAGGTGTCCTCACTCCTGCCCGGGTGGAGCACACGAGAGAAATGAGCACACGCAGGTCAGCGGTGAGCAGAATTTAAAGCAGCCAGCTTCTTTACCTCCACACCGTGACTGTGCTGTGCGTGTTTATGGCTAGTCCAAGGCCACACAGACCAGCATCTCAGGCCCAATCAGAGGAGCCAGGCAGACCCTGCAAGCAGCCAAGCCTTCAGAGAGCATTTCTCCTAAAACAGTCAAGGATTTCATTTTAAAAAGAGGGTCCTTTCCCCTTGGCTAGGTGGAAACAGATGGAGTCGGCCATGTTTACTCTGAATTCTGATGGAAATCAGGGGAGATAGAAACCCGAGTCGGGGCTGGGAGAGGGCCGTGGGGGCAGCGGGCTCCACAGGGCCCTGTTTGTGTTGGGCCTTTACAGGGGTTCTGAGCTCAGGCTGTAACCCGGGGTGAAATCCATCCACACTGGAGAAGCAAAACAATCACGATCAACAGATAACGGAGAGGGACGTTTCATCCAAACAAACCAAAATGGAAACACATTCGGGACGTCTTCCTCAATCCTGCCGACGGGACTCGGTTACGTCAGAGCCAAGGTGGCCAGCATTCCACCATGGTGGACATCACGTCTGCATGCAGGAAGCCAACAAACAAACCAAAAAGAGCCTTTTGTTGGATGGCATTGGAAGATATGCAGCCGCTGTGAATTATGGGAAAAACAGCAGTGCTCTGGGGTGGGAGGAGGGTGAAGTTTACCTGCGGCAAAAAAAACCAAGCGCAACCCTGTGTGCACAGTGTAGAGAGCGTGTGTGAGTCATGAACAATCTGTACATGCACACACACTCATAAACAAGACAGTCCAGAAACCTCACAAATATATACACAGATTCACACACAGTCGTGTTGCACATGAGTGCAAAGAACAAGTGAAATGATGTGTTCTGTTCATCTCTAGGATGGGTAACGTTGACTGTGTGTGTGCGTGTGTGTGTGTGTGTGAGAGGCCCTGGTTATGTAGTTATGGGGCAGCGGGAGCAGCCGATGGATTAGTGCTGGTGTGACTTTGCATTCATTATTCCACCAAGTTAAAGATCAGGCAGAGACTTACAGCTTCATACAGGCTGCATTCTATAAAAAAAAATATCACACAAAAAAACAAGCATTTTGACGGACAGATAATGAGTCTACGCAGATCTAAAATGTTGATGAAACTGCATATTTGCACATAAACACGTTTACTTAATAAATGTGAACATTTCAACTCGAGTTTTTCATTTCCTGGATCCTGCAGCAGCAACAACAGCATGAAGAGTAAAGATGAAATGCATAAATCTGCCAAAACTCAAACTGTACCATACTGTTACCATGACAACTAGCCAAAAACCACCACAACAAACACACACCCTCTATCTCACACAAAGTTTTTTCATTTCATTTTTTCCCAAATATGTACTGAGAAAAAAAATACACTTGCTAAATAAAAAAAAAATTGAATTCATCTGTCACATATAATATTTAGTAATTGACATAGTGTTAATAAACCAGGTAACAGCAGGCTTGATTGGTGTATTTGCCTTACTTCAATGGTAAGACATTAGGTGTGACATTTTCGTCAGTGTTTTCTTTTTTAAGTCCATATTTAGAAGAAACACCAAACTTTGGTCTGTGCTCGAAGCAACGTCACATTTCTCAGCTTCTCCTCACCGGACTTGAATCCACTGCTTCCAACTAATTATTAATTAGATGAGATGCTTCCGAACCCTGGAATTGAACAGAACATTTCAACATGGATCAAACTACATGGAAATATTGCATTTTATTTAGCCTCAACAGGGCATGTGACCCATATTTCTCAACTCCACATTTTACTTCATACCTGAACCCCTGCCAGCATGAAATCGGATTGTGCGTAAGAGTGAGCTACATTTGAGCATCCTACCGCTTCTTTATATCCTGCTTAAAAACGAGATAATAATAACAGGGATTTATTACAACATACAGTAAATACAGTTGGCGCGATCCAGACTTCGGCTCCGTACTCCAGTCCGGAGTTTCCTGTTGTCTCTGGCATCATCTGATTCCTGATGGTGTTCACCTGATGTGTATAAATCTAGTCGTGTGTGTGTGTGTGATGTAAAGTAGATCCCCCGTTTTCGTGAAGTCGTGCCCTGTCCTGCTGCCGTGACAACAGTAAATGACACCAAACCCCACCCCACACACCGACTGTCACAAAAATGAGAAGATGGCAACCGCCTTAAGTCGAGAGAACTTAAAAATGCTTTGCAGAGAAAGAGATTTGTGCTGAATACAGTTCACTGTGAAATCAAGGCCGTTGGTTGGAGCTGCAGACGCTGCTGCACGTCACCCACGATACTCCTGAGCTGCGTGACGAAGCACACAGAGGGCGCAGCAACACTCCAAATTGTGTTCGCAGAGGAGGGCTGGACAACGTCTCCCCACCCAGAAAGGCAGCCGCTCCTGAAGCATTGTGGGAACTTTTGATTTCTGTTTGGTCTTTGTGAAGGTTCTTTTCAAGCGTATCATGTGAGCGCCATCACCACATCAAGATTCCAGAGTCCCGGTCCTCATCCTCCCCAAATCCCACCGAACGCGAGTAGTTTTGGAATTCCGGAATGCCATGTCGACCGTGAAGTTTCCTCGCCTTTCCTCACCCGGACCGCTTCCCGGAGGTCAATTTTCCCCCCCAGCGAGATTCTCCCAAAGCCAACTCACCTGGAAGCAATCTGTAACACAGTTGGAGGAGTCCGACTTGAAAGGGCCATGTCTTGCCTTTGATAGTCTCCTCCTGGTACTCTGTGTGCTGGCTGCTGGAAATAGTTCCTTTGTAATCTTCGGATTTTGTTGGGGGGGGGTAGGAGCGAGGGAGGAGAGGGAGTGAGGGAAGATGGAGGCCGAAATCTCAGCCATCACACTGAATTATGCAAATGGGTCCCAACGAAGCTCAGACGCTGCCGGCTCTCCCTGTGTAGGGAAGCCCTCCGGATCCCGGCACGCAGGTGCTGCACCAGTAGCTGGGCGCAGGACCCCTCTATAGGCGGCCCCTCGTACTGCCCGACGGCTCTTAGTAGCTGCGCTGTTTAACCCCATGAGCGCCCAACACGGGAGAGCAATTAACGTTTAATAGCGGCCCGTTCAGGGCTCCGGAGGGATTTTCTCCTGAGTCAACATGCCAGACCCCATTTCCTTACTTTCTCTCGCTGTAATCTGCAGAGTGGAGACTAACCCAGCAGGGGCCCGGGGACTCCGACCAGCAGGCCTCTTCTCCACTTCTCCATCGCCATTAAAAAGCCAGCAGGCTGCAGTAAAACGGCCCGTTTGGAAGTGTAGCGGAACGGCGGCGTCCTGGAGGGCCGCACCGCGGTCCGGCTCCGGCCTCGGGACCAGCAGACCGTTTTACTGCAGCCTGCTCGGAGAAAACCGATACTACACAACACGACATGGGCCCGGAGGAGGAACATTCCTAAATACAAGATGTTAATTATATTCATTATTTTAGACATTATACATTAGACAGGAAATATACAAAAATACAATAACATGTCAGAAATGACAAAGTTACAGCGCTATATGTAGATGGGAAGAATGATAGATAGATAGATAGATAGATAGATAGATAGATAGATAGATAGATAGATAGATAGATAGATAGACAGACAGACAGACAGACAGACAGACAGACAGACAGACAGACAGATAGATAGATAGATAGATAGACAGACAGACAGACAGACAGACAGACAGACAGACAGACAGACCAGCATTCAGATCAGGGAAATGTGTGAGATAAAGTGCGTGCATCGGAGAAAGATGAAATGCCTTTTGTAAAAAACCGGGAATCAATAAAGAGATGCTCGTTCCCATTTCTGCCAAATGTGGAGAAATGGCCAATGTGATTCTCGCTGAAGTGGAGGGACTATAAATGGGACAATGACCCCTCACTGTTCGGGCCAGAATGGCATCCAAACTCAAGGCGTCTTGAGGCAAAAACAACGCGGCTTTTGGTGGCCGGGCCCGGTCCAGCAAGGCTGTTTACTGCGGCCGCCACATGTGATTTGAATTGAGTGATTAGCGGTAATTCAATCAGCAGAAGGTCATGAAAGCGCGGCCCGCTGAGAGGGGGTCTTTGTCCGCGACCTCCGTCACAGTCGTTACCTTTGAGCGCTGGTCACAAGCCCAGAGTGGCACGTGGTCACCGGTCCTCCTGGGTCCCACCAGGTTGGACCCGCAGCCCTCAGCCCTGCGATAATCGACTTAGGCCCGCGCTCATCTTCCATGTGCTGCGTTTTTACCCATGTGTCCCTCCTCGTGCCACTCTTTGTGCTGATGAAGGTTCAAATCCACTGACCCACATGAGCCATTCTGAGAGGATGAGGAGGATGGACAAGGAAGGGTGCATGGTGCTTTTACCAGCCTGTTTAGCAGTTGGACCAGGCCTCAGTACGAGCTTCAGGTTCTGGAGGTGGAGAAGACAACTCCATATTCCTCCGACATTTGACCTGTTCAGGTTAGTCTACATCAGTGCAGCTGCAGTTTCTGGGATTGAGCCACATATTTGTCTCCTCACGCTTAGTTCAGTGACAAAAACAGGGTGACGTTAACACACAAAACACAACAAAATAGCAAGAATTTATACTGAACTGTCACGATGCCTGGACACGGTGTGGACGAAGGACGCATACGCATGACGTCATGCAACAGGGGTTTAATACATGGTGGACAGAACAAGCAGAACATTACCAAACAACGAGCTGACGGCGAATAGACATGAACCGGGCAGCTTTATACAACCATACACAGGTGAAAACAATCAGGAAACATAATAACACAGGACCAACATGAACATTAACATGACACGGTCAGGGAATCAGGAGCACCTTGGAAACGCTCCTTCAAAATTCAGCTGCTCACCTTCTAACTGGAAACAAAAATCATCAGAATCAGATGGTCCAAATATGTGAGTGAACACATAGAAGGGACGAAAGATTGCGAGTACAGAAATAACGTACGTGTCGATGGCGAGGCGAAACAATCTGCTCCCCTCTCTGCAGGCTTCTGTATCGCCTGCCAGAGGGCAGCAGGTAAAAGAGACTGTGTCCAGGGTGTGAGGGACCTGTGATGAACTTCCCTGCCCTTTCCCTGGTTCTTGAGCGGGACATGACCATACCAGTTCTGGCTTCCTGTCCATTTTAGAAATTATGTTCTATTGTTGAATTATAAAAGTCTCAATGAAGGTGCTCCACCAGATATTGCAGATCTTTTAATCTCTCAAAAGATATCTGGAAATCTGAGGCCATCAAACCAACTCCTTCTACATGTTCCAATCTCCAGGAGGACAAATAAAGGAGACAGTGCTTTTTCTGGGAGTACCACAGTTCAGACCCTGTATTAACTGGTGTTCTGATACCAGTTCTGGTTTAAAGCGTCTTGCTTGGTTTGTATTGGTGCCTGGAATCATCACTTTGTTTATTGCTCTGTATAGAAATTTTATTGCTCTGTCCCTGTAACTCATGTCTTGGTTGTTATAACTAAAGGTCATATAAATGTGTTTCTATAAATGAATAAATGAAATGAGACACTGAATGTTCTGTAGGACAACACCAACTTCACTTCAACTCTGGGTCCAATTCTCCTTTCCGAGTTCTGGTGATAAAATACAAACTGTTATTGAAGCTGCTCCTCAGACTGGACTGATGGTGAAGTAGCTGAAGTGTGTGTGTGTGTGTGTGTGTGTGTGTGTGCGTGTGCATGTCACACTGAACCCCACTGAACTCTGGGAGACGTCCGGTGGCCTGAAGGCAGAAGTCCTCCCTTCCTCCCCGGTTCCTCCCCCTGTTTGTGGGGAACCTGCCGTCATCCCGACGCAGGAAGTTGCTTCACTGTAAGAAAATTGATTTTCTTTGGCCGTTTGGCCGCCACGCTCCATGTTAATGCCATTAATAGGTTGACATTATTCTCCGCTGTAGGGTCGTGCCGTCGGGGGCCGGGAGAGGAAATGGGCTTCCAGAGACGAGGAGAGCTCTTTCAGGGAGCCCGGGGTCAAAGGTCGCTGGAATCTATTCACATTTCCCTGAGTGGTTTATGAGGGGATGTGGTCGCGCTCGCTCCCTGTTGGCTCATTTGTTTTATTTTAGCAGCGAGGAGATGAAGTCCAAAGCCGAAGGGAATCTTCCTGCTGATTGATGGCCGGCGGACGCTCACATTTTTAAACATCCATTTGTTCTGGATTATCCGCCCATTACGCTCCTCACAATGGCTGCAGTTTTTCAGATCTTCACAGCAGACCAACATCTTTGGGGATCCCCTCAGAAAAAATGATTTGGATTTGATTAAAAGAATTGGAGTTGGTTGCCCTGATGAATCCATCAGTCTAAAGTAAACAGAGGCGGAGCGCGTCTCTCTCCACGCTGGGCTACTTTGAAGATCAGGCCCCCTCGCTGCTGACCTCTGACCTCACAGAGAGAGCTGCGCTGGCCTCTAACTGCAATCAGTCATCCCTTCCTGGCCGAGCAGGGCTTCGTTTTGGCTGCTGCTGTTTCTGAGCTGAGGAGGACGGTGACACCTTTACCTGCAGAGACCTGACAGCAGCTCTTCTCTCGTCATGTCTGAAATGCAGCCTGAACTGACCTCATTCATCTGCTGATCTCCTCTAGCTCTTCTTCTAGACCCTCAGATTCAGCGTCAGACCCCCTGCAGCAGCTCAGTGTTCAGTGTGTAGCATCAGGTAGATCATATATCATGGCAGTGGTGGCCTAGCAGTTAAGGAAGCAGCCCCGTAATCAGAAGGTTGCGGGTTCGAATCCCGATCCGCCGAGGTGCCACTGAGCAAAGTACTGTCCCCACACACTGCTCCCCGGGCGCCTGTCATGGCCGCCCACTGCTCACTCAGGGTGATGGTTAAATGCAGAGGACAAATTTCACTGTGTGCACCGTGTGCTGTGCTGCTGTGTATCACATGTGACAATCACTTCACTTTATTTCACCTGGAGGACAGAGGAACGGCCACCAGGTCACCTTCCATCCACCTTCCCTCACAGTCGCTTCTGTCTGGGGCTAACAATGTTCTTCTAGGAACCTGCTAGAACAGAAATAAATACACAGAAGTAATACACACCTGCCAGAACCTATACGGAGTAGAAACACACACTCACTCACTCGCTAAATGAATGCAATTTTGATGCTTTTGGTCTATATATAAAACATGGAAGCTCTTTCAGCCCTAATGGTCAGTAATGCAATTGAGTGTCCTCAGCCTCAATCTGACCACGCATGTGTGTGTGTGTGTGTGTGTGTGTGTGTGTGTGTGTGTATTCTCCATCACAAGTCCACCAAGTTCTGTGGAGTTAGATCTGTTAGATGTGTGTGTTCTGGGGAGTTAGATCTCTGAGTATTTACATGTAGAAGAGAAGGAGATGATCAAAAGAGGTAAAATGTGACGGGAGGATCAGTTCTGGGGACCGAACGTCTCTGGTGGACGGTCGGATGGACGGATAGAGGCCCTGCTGTAACCACGTCTGGGAATGGATGAGCCGTGAATAAAGGACATCTTCATCCACGCAAGTGTCCTCCCCACCCTAATGAGCAACATGACTCTGATTAGGGTCCAGTTTGAAAGGACTTCTTTCTAGTGCCTTCCAGAACATTCCATCCCATTAGGCGCACAAGAGGTCTCCTCTGTTCCGTACCCATGGCGACGTTGGCACTCATTGTGCAAGCTGCTGCGGTACCTGAACCATTAGTTACCACACAAGGTCAGGATGCACACGTCACAGGGGAAATATTGTTGTGACATCTCAACAATTATTGTTATTTTTCCAATATTGTGCAAAGGCAGACGTTAAGATAAAAATTTAGTTTTTTTTACAATGTCTCCGTTTCCTGGAAATGCCCTGTTATCGCTAACTAGTGGTAACAAGTTATTGGTTATCGGTACTAGTTTAAACGTAGTTAAACCAGTTTAGGATGCAGCCCAGTAATCAGAAGGTGCCACTGAGGTCCTCTTGATGAAGGTCCCGTCCCCACACACTACTCCCCGGACCCCTGTCATGGTGCCCACTGCTCACCAAGGGTGATGGTTAAATACAGAGGACACGTTTCACTGTGTGCACCGTGTGCTGCGCTTCACAATGAGTTGCATGTATTACTGTATTTGTAGCACATATCAGCGTTCTCTGTTAAATAAAATACCTTTTCTGAGTACTTTCGTATAAGTACAGGCTGCAATGGATGAATATTTTTCATGCTGCATTTTAAATTAAAATGACAATAAACGTGGACAGAGTGGACTGGCAAATGATTGAATTCCTCCTTTTCCTCCTGACTGATATTCCATGATTCCACCCCACAGAGAGAAGACAGGATCTGTCCGCGGGGGCCCACCACCTCCAGCCTTCACCAGCACCGCCCTGTGCTTTATGTGAGACTTTACAAGTCCAACTCTTTTTCCAAATTAAGGCCGGAGGGAAGATGCTAAGCAAAACCAACTCAAATAGAGATTCAGTTGCAGAACATTTACTGCTGGCATCTGGCAGAACATGGAATGTTCTTCATCGTCGAGTTCTGGGTTGTTGATTGAATGATCAGATCCAGCACGTTAAAGAAATATGGCTTCAGATTTGTCAGAAGAAGTCGGTCTAAAGGTCTGGCATCCCACGTGGAGAAACTAAATGGAAGTAATGTGATCTCTCGTCTTTGTGTCCCTGAAGTCAGATGCATCTGCTTGAAAATGAGTAGAAGACCTCATCACACATCACAGGTTCAGCAAACATGGAAAATCAAGCAGCAACCACTACAAACATTGAACAGATTGGGTATTTTTCACAAACTCCCACATCCACCCAACAAAAACATTTCCATGGCCCTTCATACGCTGGAAGGCAATCAGCATACGAGCCTCCTGTGCGTCTGCGTGGACATGATCCCGCCGGATCAAAGCCCCAATGCCGGCTTAGGATCTTCAAAGATGGCGTCTCTGGGGCAAGATTTCTCAAATTGAAGACAGATGACGCTTCATTTCTGATCCCCGTTCCCATCTCCAGCACGCAGTGGTGGAAAACGGGGCCGCTATGCGCCGTCTAATTGCCTGGTGTGCGCCCGTTAACAGGCGCGGCGGCCACATTACACGCCGCGCTGTAGACGGCCCTGCCGCGCCTCGAACCCCCCACGCGCAACCAAACATTTACACGCTCTTTCAGGCGCCCGTTTTACTCTCGTTTTACGGGACAATTGTGGAAATTTGTTCATCCTACTGTGTGGCTGATTTCTAGTTAAAAGACACGTGCGGCAGATCCCATAAAGTCCTTCGCCTCCAGGACGGTGCAGTACGGTACGGTGGGACAAAGGGACAATTTGTGATTGGCAGGGCAGGGACAGGGGCCGCTCAGGACACTGCTGGTGGGAACAGAGAGACAGAAAAGAGAAAGTGTTTATGCATTTGTGCCCTAAAGCTACGGGAATAATCTTCCTGTGTGGGTGTGTGTGAGGGGGGGTGTTTGTGTGTCTGTGTCTATGTGTGTGTGTGTGTGTGTGTGTTAGGCTGAGCCTCCTCTGCCTGAGTAAACAGCAGCAGGTCAGAGGTCATCCTATGGGATCACAGTCAGCTTTTATCCGAACTGAAGGCTCAGACAGGGAATGTGTCTCCATCCTAGAGCATGGAGACTTTCCAACTAACCAAGATGAAACAAAAAAGAAGAGAAGAGAAGAGAAGAGAAGAAGAGAGGAGAGGAGCGAAGAGGAGAGGAGGAGAGGAGAGGAGAGGAGAGGAGAGAAGGGGAGGGGAGGGGAGAGAATAGAAAAGAGGAGAGGAGAGGGGTGAAGTGAAGAGGAGAGGAGAAGAGAAGAAGAGTGAAGAGGAGAAGAGAAGAGAAGAAGAGTGAAGAGGAGGCTCCAGCTTTACTGGTCCTGGGAGGGAAATAAAAATCTTTGGCCCAGAGGGAGCAGAACCGGGCCAAATCTATAACTCTGCACATCACACGGACTTTCCACAGCGCAGCCATGAGAAACCATTCATCCCCCAAACATCACCACACTGGGGACGTTGCCCACATCTCAGAGGATTGTGTGTGTGTGTGTGTGTGTGTGTGTTTGGGGGGGACTTTGGATCTCTTGGTTTGTTGACATACATTTTGTTAAAAAGTGGTCCGGTCCTCACCAAAAACCAGCAGCTGAGAAGAAATACACGGACTTGACAACAAACACACACATACACACACACACACACACACACACTTAACTTTTCCACGAGGACCAAGAGTACAAACTAGCTATGGCTGTGAATCACACCAACTTAATAATAATTGTGATGTTGAGTTATGGTGATACTGTGAGGACAAAAATACATAAATACAAACAGACGCGTCTCCTCCTCCTGTCCCACCATTACAACAAAACGTCACACGTCCGCGTCCAGTTGATCTGCTGGAGCTTTGGGGATGTGGTCATCCTGATGAGTGAGGAACATTCTGGTTTTAGAACTTCTGATCAAACTGTTAACCGTCCGCATCGAGGAACAGGTTACAGACGTAAAATCTCATCAGATAAACGCAACTCAACACGTTTTTGGTGCTGACGGTAGCCATACGAGACGATAAACGTGACGTAACGCGCTGTAATTTAACGTATCGCATTATAAATGTGATGTCACGTATGATAATGGGGCGCTGGTGAGGTGCGGTTGGGGTGCAGAAAACAGAGACACCCGAAGAGCAAGAGAATGTTCTTCACGTCCTTTACATGAAAGTAAAGTGGAAGGTGCGCCCTGCCACTCCGTCAAACCTATAATAACATATAATTACATATAATAACACTCTCATCAGATTATCTTGAAGCAAATTGAGGTTTACTTAAATCTTTAGTTGAATATTTAGATCTTTATTCCAATAAACTAATTTTCCAATAAGCGTCCATTTGCTGGCCAGGCTGTGTGGATAAGGGAGTTCCTGTCTCATTCCTGACAGAATCAACCCAATTCCAACTCATTTACACACGTCCACACTTCCTCTTATTTCCATAGAAACCCATGGCGTTTTATCTCTTCAAATGACATTACGGGCCAGTGGATCTCCTGGCGTCTCCTGGCCAGGCAACACGTGTGTGTGTGAATGTAATTATGGATCCCACCGTGCATCTACATACGAACTCAGTCCCTGCGGCCTCAACACAATAAACAGGTTAAAACTCCAGGACTGCGGCTGGTGCACTGGTCCTACCGGTCAACCACACACACGCGTCGGACCTGATGCCACCAACCGGCTGGAGGCCACCTCACATCTGGCCGCATCTGGGGGAGAATTACGTTCTCTGCCTGCGAACCATTAACACCATTAGCATTACTGAGGGAGCCGCGCCGGTAACAGACACGTCCACCCGAGAGCTGCTGGTGTCACCGGCTTCGTCACCGGCATGATCCTGGCAAGATGACGCCGAATCTGCACCTCCCGTCCCCGGTCAGGCCACAACATGCCGCCAAGATGGTTGAGGATTGGTCAGCAGCGGCCGAGGCTGTCCCAGCATGCACTGCAGCATGCACTGCAGCATGCACTGCAGCATGCGGCGCGAAGCCTTGTCAGCGACAGGCAGGGAGGCCGCGGTGAGCGGGGACGGGGGCGGAGCTGGCGGGCGTGTGGAACGCGGATTATTTACATGCCAGTGGCGGATGGTTGACTGCCGCGGTGAAGATTGATGGCAGCAGTTATTCCATCACTTGCAGCTTCCAAGTAATCATGGGCTCTTCTGTTCTTCTGCCTCTCGCACACAGGAACGTGGGACTAGACGCAACTGCCCTCAACCATCGTAACCTCAGAGTAACGAGAGTGGGCGGAGGAGACAGGAAGATGGAGGAGCTTCTCCTCAGCAGCCCCCCATGCCCGGGTGTGCTCTGAATCCGATGAGCGGGATCACTGCGCCAGCTGATCGTATCTTCAGATCAAGTCCAGATTGCCTGGCTGCATGTGGGACGCATTTCCACAAATCCTAATAAACTTTCCTCAGCAGATCAGAGGGGGTCCTGGGCACCAGCCTCACCCCCCCGGTGGCTCCAGAACCTGCCACATGCAGCCAGGTTTCAGATGGAGGAATCATCTGGCCGTTCCAATTCTTTCACAATTAATCACACATCAACACAACAGTTTTTTTGAGTGACGTCATTGTGATTCGCAGCACACGGTGACACGGTGAAACGTGGTGAGCAGTGGGCACCATGACAGGCGCCCGGGGACCTTCATCAAGGGGACCTCAGTGGCACCTTGGCGGATAACCAGCAGCCAGCAGCCACTTCCTGGTTCTACCTGGTTATTTCTGTAGATCCTGAAGATATCACATCCAGATCATCTGGTCTCATGGGCCACCTTCAGAATGGTGACACTGAGGTGGTGGTGGCATGTAGAGTCAGACCACAGAGAGAGAGCGAGAGAGAGAGAGAGAGAGAGAGAGAGAGATGAAAAGGTTTCATGGAGAGAAGAAAGTTCTCTGTTATTGAATTAGAGATGAGAGCTTCTGTCCATTCTTCTCTCGTCTCAGTTGAATCGGCATCATGTGACTGCGGCTTCATCCATGGCTTCCTGGACAGGTGACGTACACCCTGGTCGGGGCTTCTTCTGCGCGGTGTTGGGGGGTAATGAGGGCCGCTGGCCTGTTTACGGATCGGGGCCGTGATGTGAAGCAGAGATTCGGTTTCACATGAGAACATCTTTTCCAGAGGCCATGTTGCCCAACACACACACACTCACACACACACACACACACACACACACACACACAGATGAAAAAGGCAATAACATCTCGTCTGGAGGCGGGGCTCGTTTTTAATGGTCGTATTAAGTGTGCAGTTTTATTAGTCCAAAGTCTTTTGTGTTAAATTAAAAAGATCCAAAAACAAGCAGCTGGTCTTCCTGCTTCCGGTCCGTTCCTCCGCCCGGCTTCCCGCCCGAACAATGCGGCGGATTGTAAAGTGCAGCCACGCCGCATTAACCCCGTCAGACGCCAACAGCCTGGAGCTCCACCAGCAGGGACCTGCAGCTCAATCCCTCCTTTATACCCGGACATGATAACCGGGATTTTATCATCGTCACCAACAACATGCACATTAATCCTGAGTCCATGACAGCTGCCCTTCATCCACCCCTGACCCCTGACCCCTGACCCTGATAATAAGATGGGAGAGTGAAACGTGTATTGGATTAGATTTTTAATAAAACTGTCTTCATGGGAACAGGGTCGGTTCACCAGCTTCTCTGCCCGTGCCACAGATATGTATTTATATATTTGTGTTTTATTAAAATGCCACACTCAATAAATTGGAGTTTTTATTGAAGACGGGTGTGAGGGGAAACGTTCAATCTCCTGCCAGAAAAGTGACATGTTAATAAGTCGTAATTGTGTGTGTGTGTGTGTGTGTGTGTGTGTGTGTGTTTGTGTGTGAGAGAGAGATGCATGGTTCACATAATAAAACAATGACATGAAACATGAATGGAGGAGGTTCTCTCTTCTCTTGTAGAATCTCCCTGGATTCCTGCCCTGACCAGAGGAGCAGATGTGGGCTGGAACTGCTCCTCCCAGCCTGGAACCAGGACCTGCTGCAGGAGACCAACGGACAGAATATTCATACAATATGGCGATCATAACTGATATCTGATTAGCTGGGAGCGAGCTTGATTTTTATCAGTCCTGGCCTGGATACACGATCACTGCAGGATCTTCCTTTTTAATCAACCAATCAGAAAGCAGGAAAGTGTAGGGTGTAGGGTGGTAGTAGTCTAGTGGGTGAGACACTCGCCTATGAACCAGAAGACCCAGGTTCTCTGCTTGGAATCTGGTACTGGGGGTTCTAGCAGGGCGGGAGTCGTGATTTACCGTGTCAACATCAGACTGGACTGGAATGTCCTCATGTCCTCCTGTCCTCATGTCCTCATGTCCCTGTGGAACAGTGAACTGTTCTGAGTCAGAACACACAACCTTGACAGCATCCGGGTCCAGAGCCGAAACATACGCTGGACTTCCCATCCAATCAGGACGCAGCAGTGAGCGGGTTGCTGGGACGACATAAATACACACACATAAATACACACACACACACACACAAACATACATAAATACACATACACATACACAAATATACATAAATACACACACAAACATACACAAACATACATAAATACACACACACATACACAAATATACATAAATACACACACAGTGTGGCAAGAACACTCCCACTGGCCTACCTGGGTGACATGGCCACGCCCACCTCGGGCCTCTGGTGACCTCATTGCTGAATTATTCATGTCGCCACTGACGGTTTTTCCCATTAATTGCAGATCGTTTCAGTGATTTTCTCCCACCATCTCCCGTCCATCTCAGCATGCTGAATCGTTTAAACATAATTCAGCGTGGAGCATCTCAAAACACACACACACACACACACAGTACAACACAATCCTACAGTACACACACACACACAGTACAACACAATCCTACAGTACACACACACACAGTACAACACAATCCTACAGTACACACACACACCTACACACAGTACAACACAATCCTACAGTACACACACACACCTACACACACAGTACAACACAATCCTACAGTACACACACACACACACACACAGTACAACACAATCCTACAGTACACACACACACCCACACACACAGTACAACACAATCCTACAGTACACACACACACCTACACACACAGTACAACACAATCCTACAGTACACACACACACAGTACAACACAATCCTACAGTACACACACAGTACAACACAATCCTACAGTACACACACACACACACACACAGTACAACACAATCCTACAGTACACACACACACACACACACACACACACAGTACAACACAATCCTACAGTACACACACACACACACAGTACAACACAATCCTACAGTACACACACAGTACAACACAATCCTACAGTACACACACACACACACAGTACAACACAATCCTACAGTACACACACACACACACACACAGTACAACACAATCCTACAGTACACACACACACACAGTACAACACAATCCTACAGTACACACACACACACAGTACAACACAATCCTACAGTACACACACACACCTACACACACAGTACAACACAATCCTACAGTGCACACACACACAGTACAACACAATCCTACAGTACACACACACACACAGTACAACACAATCCTACAGTACACACACACACCTACACACACAGTACAACACAATCCTACAGTGCACACACACACAGTACAACACAATCCTACAGTACACACACAAACACACACAGTACAACACAATCCTACAGTACACACACAAACACACACAGTACAACACAATCCTACAGTACACACACACACACACACAGTACAACACAATCCTACAGTACACACACACACACAGTACAACACAATCCTACAGTACACACACACACCTACACACACAGTACAACACAATCCTACAGTGCACACACACACAGTACAACACAATCCTACAGTACACACACACACACAGTACAACACAATCCTACAGTACACACACACACACAGTACAACACAATCCTACAGTACACACACAAACACACACAGTACAACACAATCCTACAGTACACACACACACACACACACACAGTACACACACAATCCTACAGTACACACACACACACAGTACAACTCAATCCTACAGTACACACACACACACACACAGTACAACACAATCCTACAGTACACACACACACCTACACACACAGTACAACACAATCCTACAGTACACACACACACAGTACAACACAATCCTACAGTACACACACACACACACACACACACAGTACAACACAGTCCTACAGTACACACACACACAGTACAACACAATCCTACAGTACACACACACACCTACACACACAGTACAACACAATCCTACAGGACACACACAAAGACCGTACAACACATTCCTACAGTACACACACACACAGTACAACACAATCCTACAGTACA
This sequence comes from Denticeps clupeoides, assembly GCF_900700375.1. Classification (NCBI taxonomy): domain Eukaryota; kingdom Metazoa; phylum Chordata; class Actinopteri; order Clupeiformes; family Denticipitidae; genus Denticeps; species Denticeps clupeoides. Next base: position 460,737 of record NW_021630058.1, on the reverse strand, counting down.
CACACACACAGTACAACACAATCCTACAGTACACACACACACACACAGTACAACACAATCCTACAGTACACACACAGACAGTACAACACAATCCTACAGTACACACACACATAGTACAACACAATCCTACAGTACACACACACAGTACAACACAATCCTACAGTACACACACACACACAGTACAAAACAATCCTACAGTACACACACACACACACACACATACACACAGTACAACACAATCCTACAGTACACACACACACACACACAGCACAACACAATCCTACAGTACACACACACACAGTACAACAAAATCCTACAGTACACACACACACACACACAGTACAACACAATCCTACAGTACACACACACACACAGTACAACACAATCCTACAGTACACACACACACACAGTACAACACAATCCTACAGTACACACACACACACAGTACAACACAATCCTACAGTACACTCACACACACACAGTACACGCTAGAAACACGCTAGAACTGCAATCAACCAACTACAAAAGATACATAAATAATTATTACATTTGCTCAATTCACGTTTTATAATATTTAATGATAAATATCTATAATAAATTCGTTAGTTTTGTTGTAGAATTACGGTGATTTTTATTTTATTGTCACATGGGAGTAAAATCTCCGCGAGAATCCTGGATCTGGAGGCAAGAACGTCGTGCAGATTCGGAATTTAACTCCCATGAAACGTGCCGTTTATTAAAAATTAGACGGATTTCGATCGAATTAAGACCGTTCATGTCGCAATCCGATCATAATGAAAATTATTATAATTATTTATTATTTATTTGTTCGTGCAACAAAACCAATTTAATAATAAACAAATAAACGGATTATAATTACACGTGAATTTAAGATATTAATGGATAATAATTACTAGTCATTATACATTATTATTGTATTATTATTATTATACTGGTATTATCTGGCATGAAATGAAAGGCTCTGCGTGAATTCTCCCCGTTTCCTTTAATAACGACACACTCATTAGAATTATAATGATTTACAATCAACTGCATATTTCACAAAGAAAACAGTCCATTTATATGTGAATATTTAAAATATAAAATTCAAGCAGAGAAATTAAAAATCATTTTGAAATGTAAATTTATGGTCAGCGCGCTTTTATCAGATTTTCGAGGGGAAAAAAAGTAAATTCATTTCAACAAAAAAAAAAAAATAATGAACAGTAATAAATAATAATGATGCTGCCTGGGTGGTTTAAAGTTGAATGAAATTGTGTTCCGGTATGAATATTAAAAAGTGTGATTATTAGTAAAGATCAGGTGACGCGCGTCACTCCTCTAATCACATTAATGTCATGAGTTAAATCCCCGCCAATTTTACACAGCGCGCGGCTCGGACCTCCACCCCTTCAGTCCGGACAGGAGAGAAGAAGGAGAGAAGGAGAGAAGAAGGAGAGAAGGAGAGAAGAAGGAGAGAAGGAGAACGAGAAGAACGAGAGAATAAAAGAAGGAGAAGAAGAAGGAGAGAAGAAAAGAAGGAGAATGAGAAGGAGAGAGTAAAAGAAGAGAAGGAAAGAAGGTGAAGGAGGAGAAGAATAGAAGGAGGAGAAGAGAAGGAGAGAAGGAGGAGAAGAGAAGGAGGAGAGTTCTGCGCTGCACCTCCTCACCATCGTTTTAAAGGCTTTCTGGAAAACATCTGAAACGTTTTCTAACCAAACGCAGCTGCTCGGCGGTGTGTGTGTGTGTGTGTGTGTGTGTGAGAGTGTGTGTGAGTGTGTGTGCGAGTGTGAGTGTGTACGGACCCCTCGGTCCCTCTCCTCTCCACCGAGCCTCCGCGGCGCGGTTTTAGGGATGAACGCCGAGACGTGCGTGTCATACTGCGACATGGCGGCCATGGAGCCGTTTTACGGCCCCGACCAGCACTTCCTCGGCGCCAAAGGTCACGGTTACGGCGACAAGCCGCGCGGCGCGTTCCCGACAGACTGCCACGCGCTCTTCCTGCAGCGGGGCGCGTGCACGAGCCCGGCGCTCGAGAGCAAAGTGCACGCGGACGGCGGCGGCGGCGGCGGCGGCGCGCTCGGACCCTGTTACGGTGAGTTTACTTCTACCGTCCTTCAATTAAACGTTCTATCGCACCGAAATTAAGAAGTCAATTACGTCGCGCGCTGCCGATTCTAAAAAAAAAAGGGTTTTATGCTTCATTTCAAATCACAGAAAACTGCGTTTAATCTGCAGATAAAAGCAGAATAAAGATGGGGGTAGAAGACAGGAAGGGGGGATTTTCGGTGCGTCTGGACAATTTCGCGCTTTCTGTTAATAGGAGCTGAATAAATGATGATCATGATTGTAAAATTGGAAGAAGGGTAATAACTGTATTTAAGGGGAAATTGAATACCAGTCTGCTGTACTTTCAGGCGGCAAAATCTAAATTCTGGAAAAAAAATTTTTTTACTAAAGAATCGTTTAATTATTGAGCCTTTTGGAAAGATCCACGAAACAAATTATGAACAGATCATTCAGCCGCTTTGAATAATTCACGGTAGGTTCTAGTTTTTACTTTTTATTTAAAATGATTTTCATAAAAACGAATTGTAACGAAATGTCGTCCTTCGCCCCGATCATATTTAATAAAAGTGGCATATTAAACATGTGTTTATGTGAAATGTGACCATGATGTTGATTATAATTATTTGCTTGATTTGCCGCGTTTTGCGCGCGCTGGAGGTCAGGGGTCACGGCCATTTAAAAATCTGGGGAGAATGAGGTAGAAGTTTTCTGCAAGATGAAGCTCCTCTCCTGACTTCAGGCTGGACATGTTCATCGTGACTGAGCCGGTCAGGGACGAGCTGGTGTCCCCTGTTGTCCTGCGATGGAACAGGGTCAAGTTGTGAGGAAGTGACGTCACCCTCGTCACCTGTGGCCAGCGGTGATGACACTGACCTTCGGTGGTTTCGTTTGTGTCAGTCTGACACTGAGCTGTCTGTGTGTCACATGTTCACTTCAGGAACGGGCCCTCTTCTTCTTCTTCTTCTTCTTCTTCTTCTTCATCTTCTTCTTTTTCTTCTGCTGGATATATTGAGATAAAAATTATGATTATAATTGTAATATTGGAAGAAGGGTAATAACTGTATTTAAGGGGAAATTTAATACCAGTCTGCTGTACAGATGTTCCCAAAACCAAACTTTCACTTCAGCCAGAAATCCCCCAGCAGTCGGACAAAATCTACATTCTGGAAAAATTACTAATAAATCAAAGAAAAAACACGACCGTTTTATTAGTTGTAAAAATCCATGAAACAAATACGAGCAAATTCCTGACACTCCTGCTGTGTTCAGTGTGGAGCGCTGGCGGGGCGTATGTGTGTGTGTGTGTGTGTGTGTAAGTCTATTTATGTGTGGGTATTTGTGTGTGCATGTGTTTGTATGTATGTGTGTGGGTATGCGGGTATGCATGTATGTGTGTGTGTGTGTATGTATTAGAGTGTGTGTGTATTTGAGTGCGTGTGTGTATGTATTAGTGTGTGTGGGTGTGTGTTTATGTGTGTACGTGTGTATTAGTGTATGTGTGTATGTATTAGTGTGTGTGTATTAGTGTGTGTGGGTGTGTGTTTGTGTGTGTATGTATGTATGTGTGTATTTGTGTGTGTGTGTGTGTGTGTGTATGTATGTGTGTATTAGTGTGTGTGTGTAAGTGTGTATGTATTAGTGTGTGTGTCTGTGTGTATGTATTAGTGTGTGTGTGTATTTGAGTGTGTGTGGGTGTGTGTTTGTGTGTGTATGTATGTATGTGTGTATTTGTGTGTGTATGTATTAGTGTGTGTGGGTGTGTTTGTGTATGTGTGTGTATGTATGTATGTGTGTATTTGTGTGTGTGTGTGTGTGTGTGTGTGTGTGTGTATGTATGTGTGTATTTGTGTGTGTGTGTATTAGTGTGTGTGTGTATGTATTAGTGTGTGTGTCTGTGTGTATGTATTAGTGTGTGTGTGTGTGTTTGTGTGTGTGTGGGTGTGTATTTGTGTGTGTGTGTGTGTGTATGTATGTGTGTATTTGTGTGTGTGTGTGTGTGTGTATGTATGTGTGTGTGTATATTAGTGTGTGTGTGTGTGAGGCGGTTCTGCTCGTCCGTGTCTTGATTGACAGTGTAATTAAGGCCGCGTCCTGACGACCTCGTTAGTGGTAATGAATGGTGTGGGCGGGGCTGCAGGCCATGTGAAGCTTGTGTAGTACTGTGCGCTGGTGGTTAGTTTGTTACATATGTAGTGTGTGTGTGCGTATGTGTGTGTTCGTGTTGTGGTTGCCTGGTAACGCAGCTCGTGCTGAGAGTCCAGCGCCGCGGTAGAAGATCTCTGAAGTTCTTACGTCAACATGCATGTGTTTTCCTCAAACAAGGACTTGCGGCTTTTCTCCTGCTGTACTTCAGGCCGTGTGTGTGTGTGTGTGTGTGTGTGTGTGTGTGGTGTAACAGGGTTAAAGGTTGAAAGCTTATGCTCCACCCCTACGCCCAGCATGAAAGAAACTAAAAACCAAAAGTCTTCAATTCTGTCAAACATTTCATCCCACAGAAACGTCATGGGTCTCACACACACACACACCACACACACACACACACACACACACACACCACACACACCTCATAAACATTCTGCCCATCTCAGAGCATGATTAAGCCGGACAGCGATAATGGAAGTCAGACTGGGCGGGCCCCTGAGGGCCTGAGACTGGCCTGTATCTGGACAGGTTCCTGACGTGGGCAGAGGTGACAGGGACGTGGGATCGTCTTTCCCAGGAAGCTCTGGGATTTACATCAGTCTCCAGATGAGGTTCCACTCGGATCAATACTGGAGAAGGAGGAGCAGAGCGAGGAACCCAGCGAGGAACCCAGCAAAGAGCCTGAACTCTTGTGATTCAATTCTCTGAAGCTTCAAGCAGCCACCGAGCCGCTGGTACTCTTCACCTGGACCTGAGGATCTAATAAACTGAGGTATGAAGGTATGTGGAGTGGAGTTGTAAGCTATGGTGTAAGCTATTGTAGATGCCACCAGCGTGTGTGAACAGAACGTGGCCCGGCAGCATGAATACTTCTTCTTCGTTGCTGTTCCATGGGCTGGTTTTCCTTCACTTGGGTTTTGTGCGCATTGCTTCTTCTTCATATTCATGGCTGGTCTGTAGACCACGGTTGTGAGATGATCAGATTGACCTGTTCACCGTGAAGGTCTCCGTATGAAGAAGGAGTTAAAAAGCGGAGCTGCCTGCCGTCTGCTTGTTTTCTCGGCCTTTCATCCTGACGTTCCACAGCTCCTCATCTCGGGTCCTAAACGCCACCCGGGAGACGCCCCGCCCCGCCCTGCCCCGCCCGGCCCTGGAAGATGATGTTGCCCGAGTATCCCGGCCCACCTGATACGAGACGCGTCTTCCTGCTGCGTGCGGAGAGACGACCCCGCCCACCGGTCACTTTCTGCAGGAGACGAGTTGTGATTTACGACGCGCCGGCGCTCTGGAGAAAAGAGCTTTTTTCTTCTCAGCTGGGTTTCTTCACAGCGCCCTGGAATCAGATCTTCTCAGCTTTCTCCCACGCTGGAGCCCCGCCCGGTCCAAGCCCGTTTCCACTCGTCTGCCTGCAACTTCGACTCCTTTGAAGGCGAAGCCCTCCGTCTGGCTGGGGCCGAGGGAACAAACCCCGCGTCATTACGGCTCCGCCCGCTTTCAGCTACATGTCACCGCGTCCCTCCGAACATCCCCACATCTCCACATCCGTCCCTCCAGTCGTCCTGCATTTACATTTACATTTACAGTATTTACCAGACGCCCTTATCCAGAGCGACTTACAATCAGTAGTTACAGGGACAGTCCCCCCCTGGAGACACTCAGGGTTAAGTGTCCTGCTCAGGGACACGATGGTAGTAAGTGGGGTTTGAACCTGGGTCTTCTGGTACGTAGGCGAGTGTGTTACCCGCTAGGCTATTACCACCCAAACTTACAGTCAGTAGTTACAGGGACAGTCCCCCCCTGGAGACACTCAGGGTTACAGTCAGTAGTTACAGGGACAGTCCCCCCCTGGAGACACTCAGGGTTAGTCAGTATTTACAGGGACAGTCCCCCCCTGGAGACACTCGGGGTTACAGTCAGTGGTTACAGGGACAGTCCCCCCTGGAGACACTCAGGGTTAAGTGTCTTGCTCAGGGACACGATGGTAGTAAGTGGGGTTTGAACCTGGGTCTTCTGGTTCATAGGCGAGTGTGTTACACGCTAGGCTACTACCACCCTCCACTGGAATATTTCTCCCATTAACCCCGTGGGCCCTAATTTACCGCCTTTCTTTAATACGGCCACACATCGCCCCGCCCCGCCCGCCCCGCCCCGCCCGCCCGCCGGCCCCACCGCCACTCAGGCTGCACTTTCATGTGTTTCCCCCCGTTTTTAACGAGGACCTGCGAGCCCCCCACTGCTGTAAAGGCTTGACCCCACTAACTCGTCATGGCTACACCAATAAGGCGGGTGGAGCAGGGACCCCGGCGCGGGCGTGGCTCCTGTAAAAAACTGGTTTTACGAGCCCCCCTCGTCTCTCCAGGCAGGTGTCAATCCATCCAGGTTCAATAGTCAATTAGTCCCCGTCTTCACCCAGTGACGACCCCGCCAGGCTGGTCACCCAGTCCACCGCCGTCGGGCCCCCGACTCCAGGCGGCTCCGGCGGGCGCAGAAGAGAAGGAACGTTCTACGTCTGGTTAAATGAGAAACATGCGCGTGGCGTGAGATGGCGGCAGAACGGGCCGAGGGACGGAGGTCCCCCCCTCCAGGAGCCGAGATCTGAGGCGGAGAAGGTTCTGGAAGAACATCTGTTCCTTTGAGATCCCTCACCAGGCATCATGGTGGATTAAAACGACGCAGAATTCCTGCAAATCAGACCAGATCAATCGCTGATTCTCGGAGGAAAATCATGACACAGAAATGTCCCAACATCTCAAAACGTCACAGCAAAGCCACGAAACACCGAAAGCAGAAACGCCACGACAGTAATAATAATATGGAGGGTGTGAAGAATGTGGAGATGAAACCTCCCAGCATCATCAACACAGATGAAGAGTCTCACACGCACAGAAAGTCCGGTCCTGACAGACCCCATTAGCCGCGATGTGTGAGCAGGTCCGGTTTCAGGTCCATGTGTTCGAGTCGGCGGGGGTCGTCACGCTCGTCCATCATGGCCAGCGTGGTGCTGCACGGTCGGAGTCCTCCAATCAAAGCCTGCGCCAAGCCGGGGGGTGGGCGGGGCCTGTCACAGCACCCAGCGTTGAGAAGCCCCGACTGATTTCTGTCGCTGCTGACGTCCAACCGCCTGACAGCCCCCCGGTGGCATCAGGTGACCCCCCACCAGCCACAAAATATTGACTCTGGAGTGAGCGTGGCAGCGGGTCGGGACCGAAGCTGCGTGGGAACCAGCGTGCCACTGGGCCAACGGGCGGAGTCCGTACTGTGGGAGCACCCACAGTACAATCAATAACTTCATACGTCATGTACCAAAAAAGTGTCATTCAGATCAAATTCATCACAGAAAAGCAGGGAAACAAGGACCAGACAAAAGGACTCGATTCTGATTGGCTGCTGAAATTAATACCTTAATACTTCATGTTCGCACTGTTCTAAATCTGCCGGGCCGGGCTTTATGAGGACATTACCCTACATGGCAGTGCGTGTGATCAGCTCTAATGTGCAAAGATTCAGTGTGAGAAGATCAGACCTCCACACACCCCAGAATAGACCCGTCTGCGAGAACCTGGGAGACGAGAACCAGCCTTCACCATGACCTCACACCCAGCCAGGCCCAGGGAGACAAGATCCTGCTCCAACCTCCACCCTCACCTCACACCCAGCCAGGCCCAGGGAGACAAGAACCTGCACCAACCTCCATCATGACCTCACACCCAGCCAGGCCCAGGGAGACAAGAACCTGCACCAACCTCCACCCTCACCTCACACCCAGCCAGGCCCAGGGACACAAGATCCTGCTCCAACCTCCACCCTCACCTCACACCCAGCCAGGCCCAGGGAGACAAGAACCTGCACCAACCTCCATCATGACCTCACACCCAGCCAGGCCCAGGGAGACAAGATCCTGCTCCAACCTCCACCCTCACCTCACACCCAGCCAGGCCCAGGGAGACAAGAACCTGCACCAACCTCCATCATGACCTCACACCCAGCCAGGCCCAGGGAGACAAGAACCTGCACCAACCTCCACCCTCACCTCACACCCAGCCAGGCCCAGGGACACAAGATCCTGCTCCAACCTCCACCCTCACCTCACACCCAGCCAGGCCCAGGGAGACAAGAACCTGCACCAACCTCCATCATGACCTCACACCCAGCCAGGCCCAGGGAGATGAGAACCTTCTCCAACCTCCATCAGGACCTCACACCCAGCCAGGCCCAGGGAGACAAGAACCTGCACCAACCTCCACCCTCACCTCACACCCAGCCAGGCCCAGGAAGACAAGAACCTGCACCAACCTCCACCCTCACCTCACACCCAGCCAGGCCCAGGGAGACAAGAACCTGCACCAACCTCCATCATGACCTCACACCCAGCCAGGCCCAGGGAGACAAGAACCTGCACCAACCTCCACCCTCACCTCACACCCAGCCAGGCCCAGGGAGATGAGAACCTTCTCCAACCTCCATCATGACCTCACATCATCACCCAGCCAGGCCCAGGGAGACAAGAACCTGCACCAACCTCCACCCTCACCTCACACCCAGCCAGGCCCAGGGAGATGAGAACCTGCACCAACCTCCACCCTCACCTCACACCCAGCCAGGCCCAGGGAGACAAGAACCTGCTCCAACCTCCACCCTCACCTCACACCCAGCCAGGCCCAGGGAGACAAGAACCTGCACCAACCTCCACCCTCACCTCACACCCAGCCAGGCCCAGGGAGACAAGAACCTGCACCAACCTCCATCATGACCTCACACCCAGCCAGGCCCGGGGAGACAAGAACCTGCACCAACCTCCACCCTCACCTCACACCCAGCCAGGCCCAGGGAGATGAGAACCTTCTCCAACCTCCATCATGACCTCACATCATCACCCAGCCAGGCCCAGGGACCAGGAGTCCAGAACTGCAGTGAGTGCAGAAATAGAGATGCGATCGTATGGTGTTCTACAAGTTCTTCCTGAAGGACAGGATGACGGACCACGAGTCACCAGAAGATCCAGACGGGCGTAATGTCACAACTCCCCTGGTCCTCTACAATTATCTCTTCATTTGTATTAAACACCGTTAGAAACGACCCATCAGACGTTCAGGTTTTCAGAGGTTTTTTTAAACAGCAGTGTGTGTGTTTATGTATATGTGTGTGAGTGTGTGTGTGACTGAGTATGTGTGTGTGAGTGTGTGCGTGTGTTTGTTCTAGAAAAATGATCCCACATTCATGTCACAGGTCAGTCTGGATTCGTTACCACTTTGCACCCACCCTCTTACACACACGCACACACACAAACACACACACAAACACACACACGCAGGCGAAGTGAACCTGTAATTGTCGATCAGTCTGTAATTATATCTGGTGTCGGTTCCTCATGAGTCAGTGATTTTGAAATTGGCCGGCTGGACCGAACCCAAACAAACACAGAAACACACACACACACACACACACACACACACACACACTCACACACACACAGAAACACACACACACACACACACTCACACACACACACAGAAACACACACACACCACTCACACACACACAGAAACACACACACACACACACAAACACACACACACACACTCACACCACACACAGAAACACACACAACACTCACACACACACATACAACACAACACAAACACACACACACATACACACACCCATAAACACACACACACACCACACACATAAACACACACACACACACTCACACACACACATAAAACACACACACACACACACACACACACACACACACTCACACACACACACAAACACACACACACACACTCACACCACACCTAAACACAACACACACACTCACACACACACAGAACCACACACACACACATCAAACCCACACACTCACACACACCACACTCCACACACCAAACACACACACACCCACACACACTCACACACCACACACAACACCACCTCACACCTCACACCCACACATAAACACACACCCACACCCACACACCCCACCCCCAAAACACACACCCCACACCACACACACACTCACACACACACATAAACACACACACACACACACACCACCCACACACCACACACTACACACACATAAACACACACACACATACACACCCACAGAAACACACACACACACACACACAGAAACACACACACACACACACACTCACACACACACATAACACACACACACACACACAGAACATACACACACACACACACTCACACACACACATAAACACACACACACACACACTCACACACACACATAAACACACACACACACACAACACTGAGCCTGAATGGTGGTGACCTGACGGAATAAAAACGGCCATGCAGCCGCTCCGTCGTGCCTGCAGGGCGGCGCCGTGCGGCGGGTGAAGTGCCCCGCCTCCACCATCGCCATCCTGCTCGCCGTCAGTTCCACCTTCTCCACCAGGAACAGATCTGAGCGCAGAACCTCACTGTCCCGCCACAGAGCGAGAGACCAAATGCATGAACTTGAGTAGAAACAGAGCTGCAGATCTAAACACGACGGACTTGATTCCACGTTCGTTTAAACGTTCGTTCGGCCTCCCGGCTAAAAGCCAATAAGAAGCGAATGTTTAAATGGTGCGACGTTGGTGTGTGTGCAGGTAAAGACGGCTCGGGCCTGGCGGACTCGGACCTCCCCCCGAACCCGGACCCGGCGGCCATGGACGGCAGCTACCTCAGCGTGAAGGAGGCGGGCGCCAAGGAGCGGGCCGGCGGCGAGATGTCCAGCCCGCTGGACAAGGGCGAGGCCGAGAGCAACAAGGGCAAGAAGCGGCGCAACCGCACCACCTTCACCAGCTACCAGCTGGAGGAGCTGGAGAAGGTCTTCCAGAAGACCCACTACCCCGACGTGTACGCCCGCGAGCAGCTGGCCCTCCGGACGGACCTCACCGAGGCCCGGGTGCAGGTAACGTGCCGAGAGGACAGCTGGTCCCCCTGAGCGGACCGACTCGTCCCTAATCCGCACATGACTACTGGCGCATTCCTCACACACGCACACACACACACACTTTCCCCGCCATCCGTCCTGTTTGTCTTTCATTAGCAGCAGACTCTGATAAGAGCGTCTCTGTGGACCCAGGCTGGGGGACGCTGGGAGGAGGAGGAGGAGATAGGCTTCGTCTCCTGGTTGTTAATACATCAGCATTGTGTCACAAAGTGCTCATCTCTGTCAGGGAATGAGGTGGGAATTCTGGGAACGTTTGGCAGGACGTAACTGTCCAATTTTCCCGCACTGTGTACGAACCGGAGGACTTTAAATGATCCGGAATGAGGGCTGTCAATCAAGCGTACAGGCTCCTCCCTCCCATCACACGCCAAGGAACAGTTCCTCCCCTCCCCTCCCCTGTTTTATTCCGCTGGTTTCTGGGAACGCTGTGAAATTATCACTCGGGAATCTGGGGTCGGCGTGACCGCAAAAAAAAAAGAAAAAACGAGGCACGAAACCCCGAAAAAGTCCAGACGGCGGCCGCCAGGACCTCAGGAGCCGCTTGTAAAACTCGTTTCAAAGGGAGGAAGTGGGTTTCACTGCCACTCGCCCGCTCTGCAGATACTTCTGACAGGTCAGAGGTCGGGAGCGCGGGAGGAACATCCTGCCGGTGTCTGGTCTACCTGGGTCCCTCCCCCACGCCGCAGCCGGACCATCCCGCCGCTCTCAGGACGCCATCGCGTTCTGCTTCTAAAATTAAACAATTTTCCTGTCTAAAGCCGGGCGAAGGAAAAAGCGGCCACAAAAATAGGTTTATTTGATTGACAGCAGAGTCGAATTATCAACCCTCAAAGCCGGCTGGGACTTCAAAGCCCGTCCAGCCCCCAGCAGTGTCCCCCTGAACATAAATAAAGTCCCGTAATAAGCCCGTAAGCCGCTTTAGATGTCAGCGTCTTTACCCATTACTACCTCGCCAAGCAGATGTTGGACAACTCCGAGCGACCAGCGGTTCTCTCAGGCCCGCGCGAGTGTGTGTGTGTGTGTGTGTGTGTGTGTGTAAAAGCAGCACGTTTGACCAGGTTTAGGTGACTTGGTCGTTCCAGCTAAACCAGCCGGTTTAAACGATCGACATTGTAATCCAGGTCCGAGGAGACTCTGGTCTGGTGTTGGGTTTTTAACCGATGAGAAGGACCTGGATCTTCTGATTGGTCTGTCTGGGCCGTGTGTGTGTGTGTGTGTGTGTGTGTGTGTGTCTGGCAGTATTTACTCTCTCTGGTGGCATTTTAAACATGATAATGCTTCATAAACAGCAATTTGGGGCTCAGATGTCAGCAGGCATTACGCCGCTCTTTCGTCACCAGAAAATGGCCCCGGTCCCGCGCCGGGAAGCGCCCGCGAGGACCTTCTTTCCCACATTGTCTGCATTAGGAGCGGGCGGCGGCCCCATCTCGACGTCCCCGTTCTCTCGTTTCACCCGCTCCACCCCGGCTCCGCCCTCGCGGCCGCCAGGGCCTGTCAGGGCCCGTCAGCCCTGAAAGGCGATCCGTCCCCGAGCTCGCGCCGCACGACCTGTCCCGGCAGACGCCTGACCCCGAGCAGCGGGCGGCCGAGACTCTGAAGATGTGTGTGACTCTCTCTCTCTCTCTCTCTCTCTCTCTCTCTCTCGGCCTCAGGTGTGGTTCCAGAACCGGCGGGCGAAGTGGAGGAAGCGCGAGCGCTTCGGCCAGATCCAGCAGGTGCGGACGCACTTCTCCAGCGCGTACGAGCTGCCGCTGCTGACGCGGCCGGAGAGCTACGCCCAGGTAGGCGGGGCCCGGGAATCCGCCGTCTGGATGTGGAGATAAGGAGCGAGGCGCTGGGGCCGCGGGAGACCTCCTCTCCCCCGCGGTGGGGTCAGGCCGGGGGCGTTGGCGAGGGGGCCACGCCCTCGCGGGACGCCGTCCAATCCCCCGGATTTATTATGAATCTGCGGAGGGGTCGGAGGTCGCGGCCAGGCTCCGGGGGGAGCGTTGCTGCAGCTGTGGAATGTGGCTGCGCTCACATCTGGGGCGCCCCCCCGGCCCAACCCCGAGAGAGGCTTTCATCTTCCTTCACACACACACACACACACACACACACACTTCCATCCCGACAGCAGCAGCCATCACTCATCCTCTCGCTGATAGAGATGGAGACGGCGGTCACGTGACTAGACCGAATCACACCGCCGTCGTCCATTTCATGCAGCTTGAAGGTCTTATCAAGGGGCCAGTGGGGGCCCAGCGGTTAAGGAAGTGGTGCCACTGAGGTCCCCTTGATGAAGGTCCTGTCCCCACACACTGCTCCCCGGGCACCTGTCATGGTGCCCACTGCTCACTCAGGGTGATGGTTAAATGCAGAGGACAAATTTCACTGTGTGCACCGTGTGCTGTGCTGCTGTGTATCACGTGTGACAATCACTTCACTCAATCAAATTTCCTCTAGAATTAGGAGACACGGCGACCCCGTCGTACCTGGAACTCACCGGCATGTTTGAATGTGTGTGTAACGTGACGTGTGTGTGTTTCAGATCCAGAACCCGTCGTGGATCAGCGGCAGCAGCGCGGCGTCCCCTGTCCCCGGCTGCGTGGTGCCGTGTGACACGGTCACTTCCTGCATGACCTCGCACCCCCACGCCACCGGCGGCGTCTCCGACTTCCTGGGCGTGTCCGGCCCCGGCGGCCACATGGGCCAGGGCGGCATGGGCGGCCTGTTCGGGAGTCCCGGCATGGGCACGCCGGGCATCAACGGGTACGAGCTGAACATGGAGCCCGACCGCAAGAGTTCCAGCATCGCCAGCCTGCGGATGAAGGCCAAGGAGCACAGCGCCGCCATCTCCTGGGCAACATGATGCCCCGGCGGCCAGCCGCTCCGCCCCCTCCCCGTCCACGCCCCTAAATCGCCCAGCCAGCCAATCAGAGAGGAGGATTTCTACTGAATCAAACCAGCGTTCAACATCCGCAGGTGGCCGTGACAGATTTCACCGCCGTAGCGACCTGGCACCTCCCACAATGTGTGTGTGTGTGTGTGTGTGTGTGTGTGTGTGTGTGTGTCAACAGGGTTAATAAAACCCAGGAATCATCTCCTGAAACCCCCACACCCATCACCTGAGACAGTCCCCAAACTGTCACCCCCCTTTTCAGGCCCAGAGACACACACACACACACACACACACACACTTCACCGCCAGCAAGGAACAATCATCTGAAAATTAGCCAATAAGAAGGGGTGTGGAACCTCTGCAGCCAATCAGAATCGTTGTTCATTTACGTACCCGGGAGACCTGAAAACGAGGTCTGGATCCAGAGAACTCGTACCGAACCGGACTAAATGCAGCTGCTTCGTCCTTCAAACCCCCACAACGAACCCCAAATCCCCCCCGCCCTGCCAAGGTGACAGAAATACCAGGCGTGTTCCGGAACCATCCGGCCCGCGCCCGAGGCCTGCTGAAGACAAAGCTGTTTTAAATTTAGAGGCGAACCCGATACGGCTGCACCGGTATCTGCGGCCAGTCCGAATTTCTCGGCGTGGAGACGCGGACCGGGAGGAAAAGGGGGTGAATCTCGTTCTGCAGAGGGACACCGTCAAGGTGAGGGGTGGGAGGGGCCTGGCGGAGGTCGCGCCGAGGTCGCCGTGGCTCCTCTTGTTCCGGTGTTCCGGGAAAGGACGGCGCGCGCAGCTGTGCCGAGCGAAAACAAACACGCCTCACACATGCTTCCCCTCAGCTGTCACAGCTCCTCTTTCAAAGTCCCACGATGCACCGGGGCTCCTGCCACCGACAGTGGCCCCGGTCCGGGGCGGGGCCGCATTTTTTAATTAACGGCGCGACAGCCGGAGGATGAGAAGTGTGTGTGTGTGTGTGTGTGTGTGTGCGCGTGTGTGTGCGGTGTCTAAATTCAGCACCACACCCTACTGACTGGTAGGTGAAGATGGAGAGTGGTAACCGTGGCAACGCCACACCTCTTCAGCAGGAGGACGGTGGGCATTTTCGAGGGAAGGCAGGACTGGGCGAGGAGCAGGGCGGCGGCGGCGGCCGAACCCGCAGGGGATGATGGGATGCGCCCCCCCCCACGCCTGAATACTACTGAAGCTGGCCAATCACAGGCCGCGGAGGCCGAGCGTGCTGATTTTCGAGTGTGCATGTGTGCATTTTGAGTTCTGCTTTCCCAGCGTTCACAGGGCAGAAGCAGCTGGAGTTTAACACTAAAAATAACTAATATGTTGTAAAGTTTTATTGCATCTTTGTAAGAAATGTAAAATGATGTTGTGCGAAAGTTTATATTTCGTTCCTTTTCGCCGCTTTTAAAACAAGTTACTCCTGCGTTTGTTGGGTTTGGTCTTTCAGCTGTAAGTTATTGAACGTACGTCCTCACACCTCCTGAAGGAGCTGTCCCAGAATCCCGTGCAGGTGGACGCCACTGCAGTTACCATCACAAAGGCTTTGTGTGTGTGTGTGTGTGTGTGTGTGAGGTATTATTTCCTTGTTCTGTAATAAAATAAAATGAATTCAGGTTCCTGTGTTGCGTGTGACTTCTGGTTGGTGGGCGGGGCCACATGGTCATCTGGAAAGGGGGAGGCAGCTTACTGGTGAAATGGGAGCAACTGAGAATCTGCACTAATTGAAATGGACGAAAATACTAAGCAGGGTGATTTAAAGTGTTGACCCTGAAGAGGGAGGATTAGGGTGCTTTAGGAACAGGTGACGGGCAGAGAACACACACACACACACACACACAGTCCCTCCAACCTCAGGAAATACAGAACCAACGCCAACGACAGGCAGTAAAAATGTAAACTTTTTTTTTTTTATTTCAGATCTTATGTTCTCCAATAGCATATAAACACACACACACACACACACACACGAAAGGCTGCTTTTAAAAGCACGAGCGTTAAGTGTGTGTGGGGGGGTTAAGAGGGCTAGAGATGGTCTGCGTGTGTGTGTGTGTGTGTGTGAGAGAGAGAGAGAGAGAGACTGATAATAAATGACTCGCTCAGGCCCGACATGAAGTGGCTGTTAACGCACAACCCCAGACCCACAAGAGACACGTTACACCCACAATTTATTACACACGTTCTGAACAGAAACAATAAAAAATAAAATAGATTAATAAAACCTGTAACTCCGACACTGCATGGAATGAGACCACAGCAGGATTTAAAAAAAACATTTGTTAAAAAAAAAACAAAAAAAAACAGCTCGTCTCACACGCGCGCACACACACACACACACACACACACACACACACACAGAGAGAGAGAGATGTGTAGAGCACATACGTTTATAAAAATAGCCAGCATGATAGAATAGTAGTGAAATGCCAGGTGAGACTTGGAACATTTACAGACAGAACATCTCACCGCTAAATCTCTCACACACACACACACACACACACACACACGCACATATATAATATGGTTCTACAGTTTTATCACTATTTACAGCGGACAGCGCGCACGCAGGCAGGTGTGTGTGTGTGTGTGTGTGTGTAAAACTCCTGCTTCAATCGGCAACCGGCACTTCGCGATTCATGCCGAAGTGGCGGCTGCACAGAGGACCGAGCTCCAGACTCCGGCCAGCGTCGGGGACACGGTGGGCGGGGCTGAGCGCCGCCGGTCACAGGCTGCCGATGTTGGGGAAGCTCTTCAGCTTCTCCGGGAAGTCGTCCTTGTACAGGACCGGGTCGGCGCGGTGCTCCACCACCTTCAGGGGCATGGTACCGAACACGGTGGCAAATTTATTGATGCACTCTGACCTGCAGGGGACGGAAGTGGGACGCTTTGTTAAAGACACGCTGCGGCTCAGTGTCCAACATTGTCCAAAGGTTGTGAATGAGAGCGTGAATACCTCTCCACCATATGGGTCTGATCCAGGGACAGTCCATCAATGGCAGTGCACTCAGGACACTTAAACTTCTTCCGTGGGGTCACCTGGACGTAACCATGGAAACGAGAAGTTAGACTCAAACCAGTGGCGATACAAACATAAGCACACACACACAGTGCGAGATCAGCTCTGGCGTCACGCAACACGGGGACAGGCGCTGGACGTAGGACAGCAGAATAACAACACTGCACCTTTATAGGGGCTTTGCCTGTTATGTTGGCCACCAAAAAGTTCATGGCGATGTCCTCGCAGTTCATGTGGGCGTCCACCCAGTTCTTGATGTCCCCGGGCATCTTGTAGGTGTACAGGTAGTTGAAGTACTGCAGCAGAGGGACGACACGGAGCCAGGAAACGACGGGGACTTTACACTCAGCTGGCAGGACTCATCTCAGACTTGGTACACTAGACCGAGTTCGTACCTTGTGGTAGAATGCAGCACCGGTGAGGACCATGGACACCTCGTTGGTCCATTCAGACTCATATTTCCACTTCCCCATTTCATGGTCCCAGAGGTGCAGCCGGCCAGGATACCCGACCAACCGGTCAGGGAACTCCCGCCACACCTACACACACAACCAACACACCGGGCCACACCGGGCATTCAGTCATCTATGGAGAACCATGCGCCGTTCCGGAGGCCCAACGTTGCTAAATGATGTAAGTGGGCGTGGTTACCTCATATCCAAACTGCAGCTCGTCCGACGTCAGCATGATGATGTCATCGTCGATGGCCAGAACCGCCTCGGTCTCGATCTCGTCAAAAGGGAAGAAGCGGTTGCTGAGTTTGTTCTCTTTGGTTCTCACAACTTTTAGCGGCACCGCCACCTTCGGCCACAGGGACTCTGAAAAGGAGGAAGAGAGGGATCTTTCTAGTCCACGTTCTCCACGTTCCCCACTGGGAACATGTTCCCGAACAGTACACCCCCCCCCTGACCTTCAGGAGGACTCTTGTTCTGGTTGTTCCACACCACCAGCAGCTTGGCGAGGCTGGGGACTTTGGAGATCTCGGTGATGACCCTGAAGAGGCTCTCCACCCGGTCGTAGGTGAGGACCACCGCCGTGAAGCCGGGCGAGCGTGGAGGGATCAGCGGCAGGAACAGGGGGTTGTTCACACTCGCCCACTTCTGCACGACACACACACAAACACACACACACACACACCAGCAAGTATTAGTTCCACCTCCACCCACATGCAGATGCTCCACCTGGATCTCTTCTCCCACGGTGAGGAGAGGAACCGGAAACAAGGACGCCGGACAGCAGCATCTGCTGAGCGGGTGGAGGTGGAACCGTTGGCTGAATAAAAAGCTTCCTTATCGTCTCATAGCTTCATTCCATCTTTTCCCAGTTAACTTTTATATCTGAAGTTGATTAGAACCTCCTTCCTCAGGACGGGGGGAGGAGGAGCACCAACATCTGTTATCCACCAAACATCACAATCAGGCCGATCGCGGGTTCTACACTGGGCCGTCCCCCGAGGCAGAGGAAGAGGAGCGAAACCCAACCCGACCACACACTCTCCTACGCTGCGACCATTTTACCGCACAGGCACCGGCGAACGTGAGGAACGGAGCAGCCACCTGATCTAGAGATCAAGATCACATCACAGCAGGAACACGAAGGTCATCATGAACAGCCGTGGTACGACCCTGAACATACCAGCCCGCCATGAACATGCCGAACACGTTTACTACATTTACAGCATTTACCAGACCCCCTTATCCAGTAGTTATAGGGACAGTCCCCCCTGGAGACACTCAGGGTTAAGTGTCTTGCTCAGGGACACGATGGTAGTAAGTGGGGTTTGAACCTGGGTCTTCTGGTTCATAGTCGAGTGTGTTACCCACTAGACTACTACCACCCAGTAGTTACAGGGACAGTCCCCCCCTGGAGACACTCAGGGTTAAGTGTCCTGCTCAGGGACACGATGGTAGTAAGTGGGGTTTGAACCTGGGTCTTCTGGTTCATAGTCGAGTGTGTTACCCACTAGACTACTACCACCCAGTAGTTACAGGGACAGTCCCCCCCTGGAGACACTCAGGGTTAAGTGTCTTGCTCAGGGACACGATGGTAGTAAGTGGGGTTTGAACCTGGGTCTTCTGGTTCATAGTCGAGTGTGTTACCCACTAGACTACTACCACCCAGTAGTTACAGGGACAGTCCCCCCCTGGAGACACTCAGGGTTAAGTGTCTTGCTCAGGGACACGATGGTAGTAAGTGGGGTTTGAACCTGGGTCTTCTGGTTCATAGTCGAGTGTGTTACCCACTAGGCTACTACCATGAAGAACCGGTCTCGCGGGGTCTACAAGAGCTTTCAGTCCTAAAAACAATGAAAAGTGAAAGTGACCTTGATCACGGGGACCTCAGTGGCATCTTGGCAGCTCGGCCTGCACCGTACCTCCTCCCATACAGACCCAGGATGGCCGAGTGGTCGCAGTCTCCCCTGGAGGCGTGGGTTCGAATCCCACTTCTGACAGATGGCGGGGACCCATAATCGGATCCGCCGAGGTGCCACTGAGGTCCCCTTGATGAAGGTACCGTCCCCATACACTGATGGTTAAATACAGAGGACACCGCGTGCTGCGCTGCAAGATGGGACAAGATGATTCCTCAGGGCCACTTTTACTGGGGATTTGTCTTCTGTACCTGAGCAGCAGCTTCTCAGGCAGACCCCGCCCACAAACCTGCTTCCAATTAGGTCCTGCCGACACACACGCCGCCCCAAAGAAAAGTGTGAGAGGGAGATGACAGAAGCGCGTTTGATTTATTTAGTCCTGTTCCAGGGGCTCACGCTGCACACGTTCGAGGTGGGATTTCACCTCTGCGGGGGTCAGAGGTCAAACTCACAGCACCATTAACCCTCTCGCGGGCGCCGGTCAGAGCGAGGGAGCGCGAGAAGGGCCGCGCGGAGGCGCGACGGCGGCGGGTGGAGGATTCGGGTCAGCTGACCGCGGCGTGCGCACGTGAAGGGGCGGGGCATCGCGCTGGCCAGTAGGAGGGCGGCGTCGGGCAGCGTAGCGGCGCTGTGGTTCGGGGAACTTGTCAAGAGTCGACGGACACACACATAGCCAAAGACAGGGAGGAACGGTTTCTGGAAGAGATTTATGGAGCCCAGGAGAAGACTGTGTCATGTCTGCCACCAGTGTGTGTGTGTGTGTGTGTGTGTGTGTGTGTGTATACATGAGCTTTTAAATCAAGCCATCCAGTCTCATGCACCAGCACCAGATGAGCATTTTACTACATGTGTGTTGCTTTAGTTACAAAATGTAACTTGCTTTCGTTTTTCCATATTTCTCGTGTGTGTGTGTGTGTGTGTGTGTGACCATACCACAGCTGGAGGGTTGTTCCACTGCTCGTAGGTACGTGCAGCGTATGGGTAGATCCGGTCGTTGATGACCTGCAGCGTCGTCATGCCGATGGCTTTCATGGAGCTGAAGTACGCCTCCCAGAACCACCGCGCCTGAAACACACACACACACACACACACACACACTTTACATGGTGTGTACATGAGGCGTTCTGGCTCAGAGATGTTTATAAGAACATATCAGGTACCGGGTTCTACCATCAGAACCCCCGACACCCACCCAGCATTCTGCTGCAGACTCGGGCGGTAGGAAGTCAGGTCTGACCTCTGAACTTTACTTCTGTCCACATTTTACACCTTTTCCACAGCGCCCCACCACTGTACAGGCGCTGAGCGCGCTTCACATGGTCCACAGGGGGACGCCCCCACTCCCGCGGCAGACCAGGAACGTCTCAGGGGGACCGGAGGCTCGTAAATCACACGCCGATGAAAGATTCCCATCCACCGACAACCACACCCGCCACGCCCCCGCCTCCTCCAGAGCGGGGAAGAATTTTTATGAGGCGAGAGGAGATGGAACCTTCTCGTCTCCGCCCTCCTCCCGGTCCTGACGTAGCTGTGGAGTCGCTCCAGCTGCTGCACCGCGCTGACTCTGCAGGAAAGGCCTCGCTCGCATCATCTCCACCCATACGCTGGCGCCCCCCGCTGGTTTCAGACATGAACCGCGCAGGACGGGACACGGGTTCAAAGCGGAGGTGCCGAGGGAGGGTGGGGCGGCGTCCAGATGTGAGGTGGTGCAGAGTGACGGGCGAAGCGGCACCTCATAAATCTCAAAGTGTCCGTGTGTGAATCCTGCCTCCACCGACACTCTTCACACTCACACACACACCTCACATTCCACACTAGTGCCGAGACCATGTGACCACAACTACATTATACACTGCCTCGGGGGTCACGACCCCTCAACCTTTAACCCTCATCCATAAACATTTACATTTACAGCAATTACCAGACGCCCTTATCCAGAGCGACTTACAATCAGTAGTTACAGGGACAGTCCCCCCCTGGAGACACTCAGGGTTAAGTGTCCTGCTCAGGGACACGATGGTAGTAAGTGGGGTTTGAACCTGAGTCTTCTGGTTCATAGTCGAGTGTGTTACCCGCTAGGACACTACCACCCTACCCCATAAACACGGGAGCAGCGGGCAGCAAATACACTGCAGCTGCATTACACGGCGAGGGAGGGGCCGCCTAACGACGACGCCGGCGAGGGAGGGGCCGCCTAACGACGACGCCGGCGAGGGAGGGGCCGCCTAACGACGACGCCGGCGAGGGAGGGGCCGCCTAACGCCGACGCCGGCGAGGGAGGGGCCGCCTAACGCCGACGCGGGAGGGGCCGCCTAACGACGACGCCGGCGAGGGAGGGGCCGCCTAACGACGACGCCGGCGAGGGAGGGGCCGCCTAACGACGACGCCGGCGGCGAGGAGGGGCCGCCTAACGACGACGCCGGCGAGGGAGGGGCCGCCTAACGACGACGCCGGCGGCGAGGGAGGGGCCGCCTAACGACGACGCCGGCGGCGAGGGAGGGGCCGCCTAACGACGACGCCGGCGGCGGCCGCAAGGCAGGGGCCCGGAACGACGACGTAACGGCGACGACACCCGCGAGGCAGGGGCCCGTAATTAATGGAGCGTGTGTGTGTGTGTGTAAACCTCACCTGCCTCTGCATCTCCTCCACCTGTCGGTGAGGGATGCTCTTCAGAATGGAGTACATCTCAGGCAGCTTCTCCTCTGGGATCACCACAGACGCCCTATAAACACACACAGTGGGACTTTACAGTAGTGCAAGTTTCCTGCACAATCCCACATGAAGGTGTCAGAGGCGAAAACGGTACGTTACCGCTTCCAGTCCAGGACTTCAGAGAAGGGCAGTATGTAGGAATCGGCCATGATGACCGGAACACAGCCCGCCTGCAGGACGTCACTGAGAACTGCCTGGCCCAGCCGAGCCCCGCGCAGAACCACGCAGAACGAAGAATCCTGCGTGGAGAGGGAACGTCTGTGAACTTTCCAACACACCGAAACACTCAAGACGTCCCGGAGAATTCCTTCCCATTCCTCTGATCTCATCCCCGTCTCTCGTTCGTTCACCACTTGGCCCCTCCCACTCGTCAGTCACGCTCGCCCGAGGAGCCCAGATGTGCGAGTGTGTGTCTGCGCAGCTGGATGATAAGCAGGCTTCCTGTCTAGACAGGATCCATCAGCATGAGCCCACACCCAGACTTTGTTATTGTTTGTGTATTTGTAAGTAAATGAGTCCTCCGTTCATCTTAAAAGTGTGTGTGTGTGTTTTCATCCTATTTCTGGTGACATGGTGATAATCACTAATTATAGGAAAATCATCAATGATCGGCAGACAGATGGCAGGACCAGGGCGGTTATCCCACTGTCCACGTGTACCAATCAATTACATGACCGTCCTGAAAGTGAAGTGGTTGTCATTGTGAGACACTGCAGCACAGCACACGGTGCACACAGTGAAATGTGTCCACTGTATTGAACCGTCACCCTGAGTGAGCAGTGGGCAGCCATGACAGGCGCTGGGGAGCAGTGTGTGGGGAGTTCGCTCAGTGGCACCTCGGCGGATCGGGATTCGAACCGGCAACCATCTGAT